>NC_045163.1:29513538-29644072 GCF_900700415.2 Clupea harengus | reverse complement strand
ATCAGAAGGTTGCGTGTTCAAATCACGTCGAAGTCAAAAAGCACGTGCTCTTCCACCACCTTTTCATTGACAAAATAAGTCAACGCATATTGAGCAATGAAAACCTTTGGCCTCGTGAATTTGATGCCATTACTGAACTTTGAGCGAGTTTGGTGGAAATACACAAAGTGCAGAGAGTGCTGCTTTTTTGATATTTCCAGTTCTGAAACGTCGTGCAGCTGTGGTGAGTCGAAATGCAAAGGCCGGGACTTAAGCTCATAGTGGACAGCTGACGGCAACAGCAACAGCAACAGGCACAGGTCTGCCGATATCTGGACAAGGGGTCTTACCCTAACCGCCCCTTGGTTCTTGCAATAGAGCACATGTCTGATCTTAAAGCAATCGCCTGAACAGGGACTTGAACCCTGGACCCTCAGATTAAAAGTCTGATGCTCTACCGACTGAGCTATCCAGGCTTCTGGAGAAGCCACAACCCGTCACAGAGGTGGTTCTTTCTTATAAACTACTACTACTACTTATTTACAAAAACATTGTAAGTGTGGCGCAGGGTAACGAGGAAATCATTTTCCTCTGCACTGAAAATGGACTCCCAAAGTGGAAAGCAGACTTCGTGGCGCAACGGTAGCGCGTCTGACTCCAGATCAGAAGGTTGCGTGTTCAAATCACGTCGAGGTCAAAAAGCACGTGCTCTTCCACCACCTTTTCATTGACAAAATAAGTCAACGCATATTGAGCAATGAAAACCTTTGGCCTCGTGAATTTGATGCCATTACTGAACTTTGAGCGAGTTTGGTGGAATACACAAAGTGCAGAGAGTGCTGCTTTTTTGATATTTCCAGTTTCTGAAACTCGTGCAGCTGTGGTCAGTCGAAATGCAAAGGCCGGGACTTAAGCTCATAGTGGACAGCTGACGGCAACAGCAACAGCAACAGGCACAGTCTGCCGATATCTGGACAAGGGGTCTTACCCTAACCGCCCCTTGGTTCTTGCAATAGAGCACCTGTCTGATCTTAGAGCAATCGCCTGAACAGGGACTTGAACCCTGGACCCTCAGATTAAAAGTCTGATGCTCTACCGACTGAGCTATCCAGGCTTCTGGAGAAGCCACAACCCGTCACAGAGGTGGTTCTTTCTTATAAACTACTACTACTACTTATTTACAAAAACATTGTAAGTGTGGCGCAGGGTAACGAGGAAATCATTTTCCTCTGCACTGAAAATGGACTCCCAAAGTGGAAAGCAGACTTCGTGGCGCAACGGTAGCGCGTCTGACTCCAGATCAGAAGGTTGCGTGTTCAAATCACGTCGAGGTCAAAAAGCACGTGCTCTTCCACCACCTTTTCATTGACAAAATAAGTCAACGCATATTGAGCAATGAAAACCTTTGGCCTCGTGAATTTGATGCCATTACTGAACTTTGAGCGAGTTTGGTGGAATACACAAAGTGCAGAGAGTGCTGCTTTTTTGATATTTCCAGTTTCTGAAACTCGTGCAGCTGTGGTGAGTCGAAATGCAAAGGCAGGGACTTAAGCTCATAGTGGACAGCTGACGGCAACAGCAACAGGCACAGTCTGCCGATATCTGGACAAGGGGTCTTACCCAAACCGCCCCTTGGTTCTTGCAATAGAGCACCTGTCTGATCTTAAAGCAATCGCCTGAACAGGGACTTGAACCCTGGACCCTCAGATTAAAAGTCTGATGCTCTACCGACTGAGCTATCCAGGCTTCTGGAGAAGCCACAACCCGTCACAGAGGTGGTTCTTTCTTATAAACTACTACTACTACTTATTTACAAAAACATTGTAAGTGTGGCGCAGGGTAACGAGGAAATCATTTTCCTCTGCACTGAAAATGGACTCCCAAAGTGGAAAGCAGACTTCGTGGCGCAACGGTAGCGCGTCTGACTCCAGATCAGAAGGTTGCGTGTTCAAATCACGTCGAGGTCAAAAAGCACGTGCTCTTCCACCACCTTTTCATTGACAAAATAAGTCAACGCATATTGAGCAATGAAAACCTTTGGCCTCGTGAATTTGATGCCATTACTGAACTTTGAGCGAGTTTGGTGGAATACACAAAGTGCAGAGAGTGCTGCTTTTTTGATATTTCCAGTTTCTGAAACTCGTGCAGCTGTGGTGAGTCGAAATGCAAAGGCCGGGACTTAAGCTCATAGTGGACAGCTGACGGCAACAGCAACAGCAACAGGCACAGTCTGCCGATATCTGGACAAGGGGTCTTACCCTAACCGCCCCTTGGTTCTTGCAATAGAGCACCTGTCTGATCTTAAAGCAATCGCCTGAACAGGGACTTGAACCCTGGACCCTCAGATTAAAAGTCTGATGCTCTACCGACTGAGCTATCCAGGCTTCTGGAGAAGCCACAACCCGTCACAGAGGTGGTTCTTTCTTATAAACTACTACTACTACTTATTTACAAAAACATTGTAAGTGTGGCGCAGGGTAACGAGGAAATCATTTTCCTCTGCACTGAAAATGGACTCCCAAAGTGGAAAGCAGACTTCGTGGCGCAACGGTAGCGCGTCTGACTCCAGATCAGAAGGTTGCGTGTTCAAATCACGTCGAGGTCAAAAAGCACGTGCTCTTCCACCACCTTTTCATTGACAAAATAAGTCAACGCATATTGAGCAATGAAAACCTTTGGCCTCGTGAATTTGATGCCATTACTGAACTTTGAGCGAGTTTGGTGGAATACACAAAGTGCAGAGAGTGCTGCTTTTTTGATATTTCCAGTTTCTGAAACTCGTGCAGCTGTGGTGAGTCGAAATGCAAAGGCCGGGACTTAAGCTCATAGTGGACAGCTGACGGCAACAGCAACAGGCACAGTCTGCCGATATCTGGACAAGGGGTCTTACCCTAACCGCCCCTTGGTTCTTGCAATAGAGCACCTGTCTGATCTTAAAGCAATCGCCTGAACAGGGACTTGAACCCTGGACCCTCAGATTAAAAGTCTGATGCTCTACCGACTGAGCTATCCAGGCTTCTGGAGAAGCCACAACCCGTCACAGAGGTGGTTCTTTCTTATAAACTACTACTACTACTTATTTACAAAAACATTGTAAGTGTGGCGCAGGGTAACGAGGAAATCATTTTCCTCTGCACTGAAAATGGACTCCCAAAGTGGAAAGCAGACTTCGTGGCGCAACGGTAGCGCGTCTGACTCCAGATCAGAAGGTTGCGTGTTCAAATCACGTCGAGGTCAAAAAGCACGTGCTCTTCCACCACCTTTTCATTGACAAAATAAGTCAACGCATATTGAGCAATGAAAACCTTTGGCCTCTTGTCCTTTGACCCCTTGTCCAGATATCGGCAGACTGTGCCTGTTGCTGTTGCCGTCAGCTGTCCACTATGAGCTTAAGTCCCGGCCTTTGCATTTCGACTCACCACAGCTGCACGAGTTTCAGAAACTGGAAATATCAAAAAAGCAGCACTCTCTGCACTTTGTGTATTCCACCAAACTCGCCATTACTGAACTTTGAGCGAGTTTGGTGGAATACACAAAGTGCAGAGAGTGCTGCTTTTTTGATATTTCCAGTTTCTGAAACTCGTGCAGCTGTGGTGAGTCGAAATGCAAAGGCCGGGAATTAAGCTCATAGTGGACAGCTGACGGCAACAGCAACAGGCACAGTCTGCCGATATCTGGACAAGGGGTCTTACCCTAACCGCCCCTTGGTTCTTGCAATAGAGCACCTGTCTGATCTTAAAGCAATCGCCTGAACAGGGACTTGAACCCTGGACCCTCAGATTAAAAGGCTGATGCTCTACCGACTGAGCTATCCAGGCTTCTGGAGAAGCCACAACCCGTCACAGAGGTGGTTCTTTCTTATAAACTACTACTACTACTTATTTACAAAAACATTGTAAGTGTGGCGCAGGGTAACGAGGAAATCATTTTCCTCTGCACTGAAAATGGACTCCCAAAGTGGAAAGCAGACTTCGTGGGGCAACGGTAGCGCGTCTGACTCCAGATCAGAAGGTTGCGTGTTCAAATCACGTCGAGGTCAAAAAGCACGTGCTCTTCCACCACCTTTTCATCGACAAAATAAGTCAACGCATATTGAGCAATGAAAACCTTTGGCCTCGTGAATTTGATGATTACTGAACTTTGAGCGAGTTTGGTGGAATACACAAAGTGCAGAGAGTGCTGCTTTTTTGATATTTCCAGTTTCTGAAACTCGTGCAGCTGTGGTGAGTCGAAATGCAAAGGCCGGGACTTAAGCTCATAGTGGACAGCTGACGGCAACAGCATCAGCAACAGGCACAGTCTGCCGATATCTGGACAAGGGGTCTTACCCAAACCGCCCCTTGGTTCTTGCAATAGAGCACCTGTCTGATCTTAAAGCAATCGCCTGAACAGGGACTTGAACCCTGGACCCTCAGATTAAAAGTCTGATGCTCTACCGACTGAGCTATCCAGGCTTCTGGAGAAGCGACAACCCGTCACAGAGGTGGTTCTTTCTTATAAACTACTACTACTACTTATTTACAAAAACATTGTAAGTGTGGCGCAGGGTAACGAGGAAATCATTTTCCTCTGCACTGAAAATGGACTCCCAAAGTGGAAAGCAGACTTCGTGGCGCAACGGTAGCGCGTCTGACTCCAGATCAGAAGGTTGCGTGTTCAAATCACGTCGAGGTCAAAAAGCACGTGCTCTTCCACCACCTTTTCATTGACAAAATAAGTCAACGCATATTGAGCAATGAAAACCTTTGGCCTCGTGAATTTGATGCCATTACTGAACTTTGAGCGAGTTTGGTGGAATACACAAAGTGCAGAGAGTGCTGCTTTTTTGATATTTCCAGTTTCTGAAACTCGTGCAGCTGTGGTGAGTCGAAATGCAAAGGCCGGGACTTAAGCTCATAGTGGACAGCTGACGGCAACAGCAACAGGCACAGTCTGCCGATATCTGGACAAGGGGTCTTACCCTAACCGCCCCTTGGTTCTTGCAATAGAGCACCTGTCTGATCTTAAAGCAATCGCCTGAACAGGGACTTGAACCCTGGACCCTCAGATTAAAAGTCTGATGCTCTACCGACTGAGCTATCCAGGCTTCTGGAGAAGCCACAACCCGTCACAGAGGTGGTTCTTTCTTATAAACTACTACTACTACTTATTTACAAAAACATTGTAAGTGTGGCGCAGGGTAACGAGGAAATCATTTTCCTCTGCACTGAAAATGGACTCCCAAAGTGGAAAGCAGACTTCGTGGCGCAACGGTAGCGCGTCTGACTCCAGATCAGAAGGTTGCGTGTTCAAATCACGTCGAGGTCAAAAAGCACGTGCTCTTCCACCACCTTTTCATTGACAAAATAAGTCAACGCATATTGAGCAATGAAAACCTTTGGCCTCGTGAATTTGATGCCATTACTGAACTTTGAGCGAGTTTGGTGGAATACACAAAGTGCAGAGAGTGCTGCTTTTTTGATATTTCCAGTTTCTGAAACTCGTGCAGCTGTGGTGAGTCGAAATGCAAAGGCCGGGACTTAAGCTCATAGTGGACAGCTGACGGCAACAGCAACAGCAACAGCAACAGGCACAGTCTGCCGATATCTGGACAAGGGGTCTTACCCAAACCGCCCCTTGGTTCTTGCAATAGAGCACCTGTCTGATCTTAAAGCAATCGCCTGAACAGGGACTTGAACCCTGGACCCTCAGATTAAAAGTCTGATGCTCTACCGACTGAGCTATCCAGGCTTCTGGAGAAGCCACAACCCGTCACAGAGGTGGTTCTTTCTTATAAACTACTACTACTACTTATTTACAAAAACATTGTAAGTGTGGCGCAGGGTAACGAGGAAATCATTTTCCTCTGCACTGAAAATGGACTCCCAAAGTGGAAAGCAGACTTCGTGGCGCAACGGTAGCGCGTCTGACTCCAGATCAGAAGGTTGCGTGTTCAAATCACGTCGAGGTCAAAAAGCACGTGCTCTTCCACCACCTTTTCATTGACAAAATAAGTCAACGCATATTGAGCAATGAAAACCTTTGGCCTCGTGAATTTGATGCCATTACTGAACTTTGAGCGAGTTTGGTGGAATACACAAAGTGCAGAGAGTGCTGCTTTTTTGATATTTCCAGTTTCTGAAACTCGTGCAGCTGTGGTGAGTCGAAATGCAAAGGCCGGGACTTAAGCTCATAGTGGACAGCTGACGGCAACAGCAACAGGCACAGTCTGCCGATATCTGGACAAGGGTCTTACCCTAACCGCCCCTTGGTTCTTGCAATAGAGCACCTGTCTGATCTTAAAGCAATCGCCTGAACAGGGACTTGAACCCTGGACCCTCAGATTAAAAGTCTGATGCTCTACCGACTGAGCTATCCAGGCTTCTGGAGAAGCCACAACCCGTCACAGAGGTGGTTCTTTCTTATAAACTACTACTACTACTTATTTACAAAAACATTGTAAGTGTGGCGCAGGGTAACGAGGAAATCATTTTCCTCTGCACTGAAAATGGACTCCCAAAGTGGAAAGCAGACTTCGTGGCGCAACGGTAGCGCGTCTGACTCCAGATCAGCAAGGAATTGCATGCTGCCATTAGCAAGCAACAAACTCTACATCCAGAGGCAGCCTTTATTGTTGCGGGTGACTTTAATCACTCCAACCTGAAGTCTGTACTCCCCAAATTTCATCAACATGTCTCTTGTCCCACAAGAGGAGACAAGACTTTGGACCATGTCTATACTAACATGGCTGATGCTTACAAAGCTGTCCCCCTCCCCCACCTAGGACAGTCTGACCACCTCTCTTTGTTTCTTCTCCCGAAATACACACCACTCATCAAACGTGTGAAACCCACAGTGAGGACGGTTTAAGTGTGGCCAGAGGGAGCAGACTCTGCACTACAGCACCGGTTTGAACACACAGACTGGAGCGTGTTTGCCACCCAGGCCACACTTGACTCCCACACGGACATCAACGCCTATGCCTCATCTGTACTGGACTTTATCAACACCAACATCAACAGTGTCACCACCCTCAAACAAATCACCACATTCCCTAATCAGAAACCATGGATGAACAGGGAAATCCGACCCCAGTCTGTCAGGTTAGACAACAACACCTCCTCAACCCTCATCCTGAACACTGGTGTCCCACAGGGCTGCGTGCTGAGCCCTCTCCTCTACTCCCTCTTCACCCACGACTGCACGTCTGTACATGGTTTTAATACCATTGTAAAGTTTGCAGACGACACAACGGTGATTGGCCTCATCAGCAACAACGATGAGTCGGCCTACAGGGAAGAGGTTCAGCACCTGGCAGAGTGGTGTGCCAATAACAACCTGGCTCTCAACACCATGAAAACCAAAGAGTTAATTGTGGACTTCAGGAGGACCAAAGGTGGCGCACACACCCCGATCTGTATCAACGGGACGGAGGTGGAGCGTGTCGCCAGCTTTAAATTCAAGGGTGTCCACATCTCCGAGGACCCCTCTTGGACCCTCAACACCTCAACCATAGTCAAGAAGGCTCACCAGCGTCTCTTCTTCCTGAGGAGATTGAAGAAGACCCATCTGTCTCTTCAGATTCTGGTGAACTTCTACCGCTGCACCATTGAGAGCATCCTCACCAACTGCATTTCTGTCTGGAATGGCAGCTGCTCTGTTGCGGACCGCAAAACACTCCAGAGGGTAGTGAAAACTGCCCAACGCATCACTGGTTCCCCACTCCCCACCATCGAGGCTGTCCAGCGCAAAAGATGTCTGCGGAAGGCGCGCAGCATCGAGAAGGACAGCTCCCATCCCAACCACAGACTGTTTGCCCTCCTCCCCTCAGGGAGGCGCTACAGGGCCCTCCGTTCCCGGACCAGCAGGCTCAGGAACAGCTTCTTCCCTGCGGCTGTCACCCTGTTGAACTCTGCACCACGGTGATAGCCCCCCCCTGGCTACCCCCTCACACTCCTTCCTACAGTGACTGTATTGCCCCCTCTACCCTGGCTTGACTGCCACACACCTACCTCCAGCCATTGAACATTTGCACGAAATTGTATATATCTATTTATTTTAAATTGTTGTCATATCCATATTCATCTTACTTATATCTTATCATGTCTCCTTCTCCTGCCACCTTCACCTCTACTTCACCTGCACTTAACATATATCTAAATCACATCTGCACTAATCACCATTATTGCGGCTCATGTTCTTACTGCTCATACCACTTATATCTTATGTCATACTGTATATACCCTATTCATCTATATTTATATTACCATTTGCACATACTCTGCACTCTTTATGACAATAAAGTTGAATCTAATCTAATTACAGTCAGCACAGTTGCGCTGTTTATTTACTTTACTTTATCTGCTTTCTGACATTGTTTGACCATGATATGCTCTGGAGGCTTGGCCCATAGGACACCTCTGACTATGGGCTTCCATATGGTGGCTTGAAGTATTTATTTACATTTACGCAGAAAACATTATTTAGGGGACAACAGGCTTGAACGCATCATTTTGTGACTCACCTGGATGCACGGCTTCACTGTGGGTCAATGAGAGGCCTCTGAATGCCTTTTGTACAGGGGAAATATCTTTATTTGACAGTAGAGTTTCATCGATTATTGTTTGTCCTGCCGTGGCTGCATGTTACATATTCTATTTTTCTCATGCAGTTAAAAGAAAACGTAATAGAATGTGATGTAAATGTATATTGCTGATATTTGGTAATCTGCACATGATTTGAAAATGATCTCATTTACAGGTTGGGCTGTATTTAGATAGATTGAATGTGCATGTAATCAATATTGAGTTAAACTAGCAAATATCTTATATGTATAAATTATGGGGTACTCTTTCCAAAAGGTAAGTCAGTATAGTCACACTGTCCTAACAAAACGGCAGGCTCTTCTGAGGAAAACATTTGGTTGGCTATTACTACTGCAAATACTCAAGATTAAGGCCTTGTGGGTTTAGAAATGTTTCTCTTTACTACACTGCCTATATTTTTTTGAGGGTTTGAACGTGTCTAGTGACCGATATCCACAACCCTCTGGATTCAGAGGCACAGTATTAAGCCATCTGGATTTCCCTCGTTGTTTTGACAGTGCCATTTTGGACACAGGAAGTCCCTGATACATATTGTTAATCTAAACTAAAAGGTTTTTTTGAGAGTTTTCATTTTCCTTCCAAAATTCGTTTTATGTATGTGAAGTACTTAGAATATACATTAATTTGTTAACTGTATTTCAGTATTTTCCTGATTTTCTTTTTTTTTTACCACAAAACACCATTATCTCTGTGGTGCACTGGATGACACCTTTCTAAATAAAATCTGCCGAATTTTCTGCCGTAAAGACTTTGTTTGCATACCATAAATGATTGGATTTAAATTAGCAGGCACAACATGGAAAAATATGTATGCCAATTTTCTCAAATATGGGTAATCCGGAAAACGATGAAGAATTATTGTAAGGAACCCTGCCATAATCATAATCATAAATACTAATAAGTGACTTCCACATGTTTGTAGAGCTCTGTTGTTGAGCTCTTTGCTTTTTTAGTCCAGCATATCATTGCAATCCTTAAGTATGTCACAACAATACATCCTATTGAGGAGCCAAAAAGTACTGCAGTAAAAACCAGCCCATATAGGTTAATAATGTACACATCTTCACAAGATAATTTAAACAATGATGCATTATCACAATAAGCATTAAGGATAATGTATCTACAGCGAGACAACCTAATTGTGAGACCCAGCAAAATAGCCACTAATACAAGTGAGACACCCCAGGCAGACACAGACAACTTCACAATTGTCATCGTTGTCATTATTGCAGTGTATCGTAATTGGTTGCATATAGCAACGTACCTATCAATGGCCATTATGATTAGTATCATATGTGAGGCTGAACCAAATATGTGACTACAAAAGGCCTGTGTGGCACACTGAGCATACGTGGTTAATTTCTTTGAAGCAAACATGTCAGACAGCAAACGGGGAAGTAAAACAGTATTGCCAAAGAGATCGTTGCCTGACAGGTTGCAGAACAGGAGATACATGGGTTGGTGCAAGCTTTTCTCTGTTATGATGAGTATCAGCACACCAAAATTAGATATCAGCAGAGTGATGTAAAAGAAAAGCACTGCAAAGAACACTGGGTAAATGGATGACTCAGGGATGTCTAAACCCTGGATTTCAAGTATGTCACTGTTAATAGAGTAGTTTTCCATCTTCATCAGTAGGTTCACCTTTTGACCAAAGAAAAGTCAGTTTTAGAAAGTCAGTTTATATAATACAAAAAAATCAAATTGGGTGCATCCGAAAAGGCAGCTGTTATGTTTCACACATTATAGCAGACATACACTTTATGGACAAAAGTATTTGGCCACACCTGTGCAGGGATAATTGTATGGGGCTGTTTTACAGGGTTTGGGCTAGGCCCCTTATCTCCAGTAAAGGGCAATCTTAATGCTTCAGCATACCAAGACATTTTGGACAATGCTATGCTTCCAACTTTGTGGGAACAGTTTGGGGAAGGCCCTTTTCTATTCCAACACGACTGTGCTCCAGTGCACAAAGCAAGGACTAAAAGTACATGATTTGATGAGTCCTGGCATCAACCCCACCAAGCACCTTTGGGATGAACTGGAACGGAGGTTGCCTTCTCGTCCAACATCAGTGCCTGACCTCATAAATGCTCTACAGAATGAATGGGCACCAATTCCCACAGAAACACTCCAAAATCATGTGGAAAGCCTTCCAAGAAGAGTGGAAGCTGTTATAGCTGCAAAAGGGGGACCAACTCCATATTATATCCAAAGTATATGTATTTGAATACAATGTCATTACACTCCCTGTTGGTGTAATAGTCAGGTGTCCGAATATTTTTGTCCATATAGTGTATAAAAAAAACTTCACATGTCTTTCAGGTACACATTTGAAACATGAAGGTTTGTTTGTGGTATGCAAAGGCCTCTCAAGTTTTATCACAAGTCATGTTGCCTTCATGAAGTAGTAGGCCCAGTTGGTATTAACCATTACATGAAAGTCACACAAATCTATTTTAGGCACAGCTGCACAGGTCAGTAAATTCAAAAGTGGTCTTTGACCCTTCATATGTTGAATTACATGCGTTAAGGGCAATCCCAAAATGAAAATGATAATGGATCAATAAATAATGGATACATTGATCATTCACAAGTATTAGGTGCATACAATTGATTATAAATAGTATTTACATAGCAATTCTGACACACTCTTTTTCCTTTTGTCTAGGTCGTTGTTTTTCTAATTCTCATGTAAAGTAGTATTTATTGTTACACCATGCTTTTTATTGCTCTTAGCTTGACTGTTCTCTCCCTTGTACGTCGCTTTGGACAAAAGTGTCTGCTAAATGACTAAATGTAAATGTAAATGTAACACATGTTTTGTTGACTGTTAAAGATTCATTTTGATTCCAGATTTGTATATTCTTATGAAAAGAATGGTGACTGTCAATACAAATGTGATGTGATCTATTTCTTCATTAATCTTTATTTCACAAACACTTTAAAAACAAAGAAAAAAAACATGCCACTGGAGTACATGTCAGATGAGAATCCTTGTTAATGTTGTTGCATCAGCTAAACCTGAAATATGTTTGTTAATTACTCCTTTGGGTTGCCATTCTAATGATCATCTATTAACACTGACACGTGGTAATTAACCCTCTGAGATTGGGATAGCCTCCTGGTAACTGTTGCATATTTGTGCTTTGGTAATGAGGCTTGAGAAAGCTAATGGGAATGAGGTTCAGGGGTATTGTGTGAGACCACCAAACAAGTTGATACATAAATGTTATCCTACATTAAAAATAAATCATATTTCTGAACTGTAATAAAATAGTGGTTTTGAGAATAAAAGTTAATAAAAAAAGAAGTCATCTGTTATCTTTTCTGAACTTTCAATACTGCTGATTCCGGACCATTAAATGGTTGTCAACATTAACTGATGATTATTTCATCCAAATTGTCAGTCAAATGTGGGAACTAAATCTTTAGTTAGATTTTGTTGTATGCAACCTATAACAAGAATAAGAACAATTACAGAAACTCTTATGTTATTATATATTTCATAAACATTTCATATTAACATATTCTGTCCTGTGCATAGCAAAAATGAACTTTGAAGTTTGTTGCATACAAACCACTTGTTACTATAATAACCCAACTTTACATAATGACTTGTTTATGATCTGTCAACAATTAATAAATGAATACATTTGGAGGTTCCAAGTTAATGTTTTTTTTAATTTTTTTTTATAATTTATTTATTGAAGGAATTGCACAATACAGGTTATCTCAAGCAGTATCTCAAGCATTTTTCCTCCATGTTTTCATTTTTTTTAAACACGAACAAGATTACCCTCACCCACCCTCCCCATACACCTCTTGACAGTTAGTATGTTCATAAAAACAAAAAACATTTCTCAGTCATGAATGTACATTTTCACAGCTATGCATCAATATTCTTACAAAACATAGGCCCTCATATGTCCATAACACATTAAGTGGCTCAAATATAGTAAATATTTACAATGTGTCAACCATTCTGTGAGGCGATCTAATATCAATAGGGAAAAAAAGGAGATAAATAAATAGGCAATGAATAGAAAGAAGAATAAATAAATAAACGGCTAGGAAAGGATAGAGAGGGGGGAGGGTCTCAGTTACAGTTAGGGACACTCACCCAGTGGGCAACTCTTTCAGACTCTCAAAATACGACAAAAACGGTCCCCACTTGAAATAGAACCTTTCCACAGACCCTCTGAGTGTAAATTTGATCTTCTCCAGCTTTAGAAAAAACATTACATCTTCCAGCCAGACCGAAGCTGATGGGGAAGTAGAAGATTTCCAAACTAACAAAATTCTCCTACGGGCCAAAAGTGATGTGAATGCAATGATGTCCGACTGGTTTGCATTTAAACCCAGAGTTTCATCAGCCACACCAAATATTGCTATAAGTGGACAGGGTTCCAGCATCACTCCAAGAGCCTCGCTTAGCGTTTTAAAAACTATTGCCCAGTAACCTGAAAGTTGGGGACAAGACCAGAAAGAATGCACTAGATTGGCTGGAGAAAAAGAACATTTATCGCAGCTAGCGTCCGTCCCAGGGTATATGCTGGCAAGCCTTGCCTTGCTTAAATGAACTCTATGCAAAACCTTAAATTGTATAAGCCCCAGTCTGGCACATGACGATGAAGAATTGACTCTTTTCAATGCCTTTGCCCAATATTCCTCCGGCAGGTCTATACCAAGCTCATCCTCCCACCTACTTTTAAATTTGTTTAGGCTTTGATCTCCAAGAGACATCAACTGAGAATAAAGTAGAGAGATTAGACCTTTATTCACAAAGGTGAGAGTAAGTTTGTCCAACACTGTGACGACTGGGAGATCGGGAAAATGAACAAATGTACTCTTAACAAAGTGGCTAATCTGCAGATACTTAAAAAAAGAACTGCGAGGAAGGTTATATCGTTTACACACATTTTCAAAACTGTCAAATATGTTATCTGTATATAGGTCTTTGATGTATATGAGACCATTCAAACTCCATTGTTTAAATGTTGAATCAAGTGTAGAGGGAGGGAAAAGATGGTTCTTATAAATCGGGCCCAGAACCGATGCTGATGTTAGCTTATAGTGACAGCGAAATTGATTGAAAATTTTTAGAGTGGACAATACAACAGGATTGGATATAAATCTAGAGAGCTGCACTGGCAAGGAGGAGTACACTAAAGCTTGGAGAGATGTGGAGCGACAAAACTGAGCCTCAAGTAGACACCAGTTTGTATCTGATCGATGGAGCCAAAATAATATCTTTTGTATGTTGGATGCCCAATAATAATGGATAAAGCTTGGAAGGCCCAATCCCCCCACCTCGCGATCTCTTTGGAGAATGGTCTTCTTAACCCTTGGAATCTTATTCCCCCAAATAAATGATGTTATGGATTGGTTGACTGATTTAAAAAATTACTTGGGTATAAAGACTGGCAGGCATTGGAATAAATAAAGAAATCTGGGAAGTATTGTCATCTTCACAGATTGTATTTTCCCTGCCATGGTAAGTGGTAAACTGCGCCATCTTTCAAAGTCGGCCTTCATTTGATTGACTTGGGGGCCATAGTTAGCTTCAGACAGAGAGGAGAAGGAGCGAGTAAAGTGTATACCTAGATATTTGAAACCATCTTGAGATATGGGAAAGGGAAATGATCCTGGTTGAATATGTAGAGCTGAGTTGTTAACAGGAAAGCATATGCTTTTTTGAAAATTTTATTTATAACCAGAAAAAGCTCCAAACTGATTTAAAAGTGACACAATTCTGGGACCACTAGCCATAGGATCATTAATATAGAGCAGGAGGTCATCTGCATATAAAGATACACGGTGTTCCATGTCCCCCCTCTTAATGCCCTGAAATAGAGATGTTGATTTAAGTGCAATAGAGAGTGGCTCAATTGCAATGGCGAAAAGAAGGGGGGACAATGGGCAACCCTGGCGGGTGCCACGAGTTAGTGGAAAATAGTCAGATCTAGAGTAGTTTGTTTGTATGCTTGCTAAAGGTGAATGGTATAAGAGCTTAACCCACTGCACAAATATGTTACCAAATCCAAATCTCTTCAAAACATTAAATAAATAAGACCACTCCACTCGATCAAATGCCTTCTCTGCGTCCAGAGAAAGAACTACCTCTGGACACGGAGAAGCACTGGGTGAATAAACTATAGCAGCCAGCCGTCGAATATTGGAGAAGGAATGGCGGTTTTTAATAAAACCTGTTTGGTCATCTGAAATTATTTTAGGGAGGAGGCGCTCTAAACGGCGTGCTAATACTTTAGCCAATATTTTAACATCTACATTCAAAAGAGAGATGGGGCGGTAAGATCCACACTGGGTTGGATCCTTGTCTTTTTTAAGAAGAAGGGAGATGGACGCCTGTGAAAGGGTGGGGGGTAGAGAACCATTTTTCAAGGATTCCTGAAACATTTTCATAAGGATTGGTGTGAGCTCCTCTTTGAATTTCTTGTAAAAATTAGTTGGGTAGCCATCGGGCCCTGGGGATTTATTGCTCTGCATTGCCATGATGGCACTATTAAGCTCATCTTGTGTGAGAGCTTGATCTACATTTTTTGTTGCCTCAGAGTTTAGAGTTGGTATTTCCAAACTATCTAATAAGTGCTCCATATCTGTTGTATCAGAGGGAAATTCAGAGGTGTAAAGAGAGTAGTAAAAGTCTTTAAAAATATTATTAATTTCTTTTGGCTTGTTTGTGGTGTTTTGGTGGGTATCTTTGATCAGGGGTATAAGTCGAGATGCGGCTTTACGTTTCAATTGATGAGCCATTAACCGGCTTGATTTGTCACCATATTCATAGTAGAGACCACGTGTCTTAAGAATGAGTTGTTCTGATTGTTTGGTAGTGAGATAATTAAATTTCGTCTGCAAATCAGCCCGCTCCTTATATAATTTAGCAGAGGGAGTCTCTGAATATTTCCTGTCCAGTTCTAAAATGGACTGTGCTAGAGCTTGCATTTCCTTCTTACGTTCCCTACTGGCATACGAACTATAGGAGATTATAAGACCTCGTAAGTAAGCTTTTAAGCAAATTGAAAATATTTGTATGAAAAAGAGGAACTTTGCCATCACTTTACTTTTGCACATATTGTTTGCATTTACAGAAAACTCATCATATTTAGTATGTTGCCATAGAGTCTAGTGTAGAGAATCAATCATATGTCACTTAGAGGCCCTATATGACAAGGGCCTGACAAATGTAAATTATTTAAACAGATGTGGTTTTAACATCATAAGATGGATGAATAGTGATATGTGTGTAATTAAGTACAAAGACAAGACAGATCTTGCTTGTCTGTAAAAGTGCAGTGTGTAAAAGTACTGATTTCTTGGGGCCTGTTTCTAGGCCTGGCTCCTGCTTGCCTGAAGTGAATGAGCTTTCACCTGTCTTGCATTACAGACACTTTTTACTGGACGCCAAACAAAAAGATGGCGGCGGGTCAGAAGTATAGCAGTAGGCATTTTGTCACAAACATGAAGACAAGATCACATTAAACTATTCTGGCTGAAGATTTCCATCACCATCCTTTGTCATTACTTAATTTGATTTTAATGCACTAGATGGCCTATTACGTTCTAATATAGTACAATACTATCTGTCTTAAGTCTTTTTATCGTTCAGCTTAAACTGAAAAAACACAGTGAATCAGCATTATGTTTTAAAGCATCAAAATTAGACAACTTCATTGTATTGTCTCATTTCTGTGTCTTAATTTAATATTTTTCTTTCATTTAATAAATAAATCTGTAATCATATTTATTATCACACAGTTTCATTTTCTTAATCTGTACGTACCTATCTATGTAATTGTTTTGTTTTTGCCATTTCTTTTTAACACAAATGTTACGCTGTTTTTCTTACAGTGCCTTTAGACTTCATTGGTTTTGTATTTTTGCTTTTGTTTCATCCTGTATTTTTCTTTTCTCAATTAAAACATTGTATTCATTTATTTTTTTATTGTTTTGAATCTTTGGGTCATATATGTAACATATATTTTTTCCATATATATTATTCTATGAATAATTTCACCAGCCGTCTCAGTTGGAGTAAAAATGACAGTCCTTCTGTTGGGCACAACGGAAGCAGCCCAAAGGGAAATAACTGCCCTACTGGAATGCAATTAATTTAATTAATACATGGACATGGTTGGTGGTGTTGGTGGAGACAGATTAAGGGCCAAATGAGGGCCAAATCTCTAGTGACTGCATTAGTCAGTGGCTGTTACATTGTCTGACACATGTTGCCTAACAGATTTACCTATTTTAAGGGTTGTAAAACTGCAATCCAAATGACATGGCTGTAAAGTTCAGAAATGTAAATGATATTCTTTATCAAGTATTCCAACTTGCCAAGGAGCTATACGATTTTACTGGAAATATAAGTGGATGATTAGTGGTCAGTCTAGGCGTCAATGTTTTACATGTACATTAAACATTAGATGTTCAGTGCTGCACCTATCATTACATTATATTCCTTTCAAAAGGTTGGAGCAAGAATTAAAACATATTGTTATTTATATTATTATATATTAGTGGCATGGACATAATCGGTTAAATCATTTATGATTTGTTGTCATTGAATACAGGATATGTTCAACATTGAAAAATAAAATCAGTTCCAAGGCAAATATACTATTGATTATATGATTACACAACAAAGACTACAATTACAATCAAGGACCATGCTACAGTGCTGTGAAAAAGTATTTGCCCAATTCCTGATTTTTTCTATTTTTCACAATGAATTGTTTCAGATCATTTAACTCATTTTAAAATAAGACAAAGACAACATGAGTAAACGCAAAATGCAGCTTTTAAATGATCACTTCATTTATTGAAGGTAAAGGGTTATTCAAAACCTATATCACCCATGTGAAAAAGTGATTGCCCCCCTAAACCTAATTACTGTTGGCAGCCACAACTGCAATCAAATGTTTGCAATAACTTGCAATGATTCTTAAACATCGCTATGGAGGAATTTTGGTTCACTCATCATTGTAGAATTGTTTTAATTGAGCCATATTGGAGGGTTTTCAAGCATGAACTGCCTGTTTAAGGTCATGCCACAGCATATCAATCGGATTCAACTCAGGACAGGACTAGGGCACTCCAAAACCTTCATTTTGTTTCTTTTGAGCCAATTAGAAGTGGACTTGCTTGTGTGCTTGCTTGTGATCATTGGACAAGCCTTTGTGTTCTTTTTGGTCAGCAGTGGTTTTCGCCTTGCAACTCTCCCATGGATGCCATTTTGTTCCCAGTCTCTCTCTTATTGTGGAATCGTGAACACTGACCTTAACTGAGACAAGTGAGGCCTGCGGTTCTGTAGATGTTAGTCTGGGCTCTTTTGTGACCTCCTGGATGAGCCGTCGCTGCGCTCTTGGAGGGATTTTAGTTGGCCGGCCACTCCTGGGAAGGTTCACTACTCTTCCAAGTTTTCTCCATTTGTAGATAATGGCTCTCATGTGGTATGCTGGAGTCCCAGAGTCTAAGAAATGTTTTTTTTGGAGGGGTCATTTTCATAAGGAAATATGCATAGTCAAACATACATATGTTTTATTTTATTTTACTCAAGGGTCTTCAAGAAGATTGATCTCAGCTGAGTCATCGTCATCCCTAAGGCCCACTTCCATTGCACACCTCACTTTTGCCAGGTGTCTGTTCCTGGCCTGCACAGCGTCCTGATCAGGCTGTATATGGATGGGGGAAGAAAGGCAAGAGTAACCTCCAGGTACCAGCCAGATATTTAAAAAGTGGTCTTTCTAGTCATAGATGGTCTTTCTAGTCTTTCTAGTCATAGATGGACTGTCATTACATTGAGTGGACAGGAGTCCTTGTATGTTTGCCAGAGGGAATACTCCAAGCCACATGGCATAAGGCAGGAGTACCTGCCAGGTGGGCGAACGCTGCTCTGATGGCCTCCAGCTCACCAACAGTGGGAAGGTGCCTATAAGTGCAGTTAGTACTCGAAAATAACACACTTTTAGTACATTAATCATGAGTGCATGGAAGTATACTAAATATATTTAGATTAAGTATACTTCAGTGTACTTTTTTGCCTGAGACCTCAGTCACAAGTAGGAGGCCTCCTGAAAATGTCACCTGTAGCAAAGAGTGGACAGGATGAGCTATTAAATTGTCCATTATCCAATGCACTTGCGTTGCTCTACATAACAGCATCTGCTTATCTGCTTTAACCTTAGAACGTGTGCGGAAATAACACCTTTTCCATTAAACAAACCGCTGTGAAATAAAATGATGAGAATAAAAGAGTAGTACAACGACCTATAATAGTGCATATCATCAGTTCAGAGTAGATCCTAAGTTAAAGTCACTAGTGGCAGGGAACACTGTGGCTGCTGGGGGTAATTATGTTCAAAATAAAAATACTTGTTGTTTACTGTCTTCGAACAAAAAATATAATAATGAAGCATTGTTTATTATGTACAACAGGTTTAAAATTAAGCACTGTTTATTATGTTTAACAGAAGATGAAACTGAGGACATTCTAGAATGATACCTTGGGCGAATTTTAGATGTTGTTTCCACAATTTGTTTGTGTCAAAGATGGAAGGTTGTTGTGATAGAAAGCTTTGATGGTTGTCATAATAGTGGGGGCTTATAACAATGTTATCATAGTTTGAAGAAAGAAACAAAACATGTTACAGATGAATCAAGAGAGCTAATTAGCCTTATTGCTCCCTGTGCTCTTACACCTCAAGAGAATAATAAACTATCTTCAGTAAAAAAATGCTCCCTGAGTTAATTTACCCTCCCGAGAATAATAATACAAATAACAATCTTTTTTAATTCTTGCGTCAACCTTTTGAAAAGAATCTAATGTAATGACAGGTGCAGCACTGAACATCTTATGTAATGTACATGTAAAACATGGATGCCTAGACTGACCACTAATCTACCGCTAATATTTGGAATACTTGATAAAGAATATAATTTACATTTCTAAACTTTACAGCCATGTTATTTGGATTGCAGTTTTACAACCCTTAAAATAGGTAAATCTGTTAAGCAACATGTGTCAGACAATGTAACAGCCACTGACTAATGCAGTCACTAGAGATTTGGCCCTCATTTGGCCCTTAATCTGTCCCCACCAACACCACCAACCATGTCCATGTATTAATTAAATTAATTAGATTCCAGTAGGGCAGTTATTTCCCTTTGGGCTGCTTCCGTTGTGGCCAACAGAAGGACTGTCATTTTTACTCCGACTGTGAAGGCCTGTTAAAATATTTATAGAATAGGATCGGTGAAAAAATGCTACACTCATAACACAAAGTTTCATAACAAGAAAAAAGGAAATTAATACAAAGTTTAAAATGAGAAAAGAAAAATACGGAATGAAACAAAAGGAAAAATACAAAACCAATGAAGTCTAATGGCACTGTCAGAAAAACAGCGTAACATTTTTGTTAAAAAGAAATGGCAAAAACAAAACAATTGCACAGGTAGGTACATACAGATAAAGAAGATGACACTATATGATATAAGATAATAAATATGATTACATATTTATTTATTTAATGAAAGATAAAAATGAAATTAAGACACAGAAACGAGACAATACAATGAAGTTGTCTAACTTTGGTGCTTTAAAACATAATGCTGATTCACTATGTTATTTTAGTTGAAGCTGAACGATAAAAATACTTAAGACAGATAGTATTGTGCTATATTAGAACGTAATAGGCCATCTAGTGCATTAAAATCAAATTAAGTAATGACAAAGGATGGTGATGGAAATCTTCAGCCAGAATAGTTTAATGTGATCTTGTCTTCATGTTTGTGACAAAATGCCTACTGCTATACTTCTGACCCGCCGCCATCTTTTTGTTTGGCGTCCAGTAAAAAGTGTCTGTAATGCAAGACAGGTGAAAGCTGATTCACACGCATGCAGGAGCCGGGCCTAGAAACAGGCCCCAAAAAATCAGTACTTTTACACACTGCACTTTTACAGACAAGCAAGATCTGTCTTGTCTTTGTACTTAATTACACACATATCACTATTCATCCATCTTATGATGTTAGAACCATATCTGTTTAAATGGTTGAGATTTGTCATGCCCTTGTCATAAATGGCCTCTACAAATGACATATGATTGATTCTCTACACTAGACTATATGGCAACATACTAAATATAATGAGTTTTCTGTAAATGCAAACAATATGTGCAAAAGTAAAGTGATGGCAAAGTTCCTCTTTTTTTTACAAATATTTTCAATTTGTTCAAATATTGAAACATATCATTATTCTTACAGCAAGTTCAGAAAAGATAACAGATAACTTCTTTTTTTATTAACTTTTATTCTCAAAACCACTATTTTAATAAAGTTCATTAATGTGAGATTTGTTTTAATTCATGTAGGATAAAATGAGTGTGAAATTCTCAAAGTATAATTCCTTAGATCATTTAATCATCAACTTGTCTAGTGGTCTCACACAATACCCCTGAACCTTATTCCCAATAGCTTTCTCAAGCCTCATTACCAAAGCACAAATAAGCAACAGTTACCAGGAGGCTATCCCAATCTCAGAGGGTTAATTACCACGTGTCAGTGTTAATAGATGATCATTAGAATGGCAACCCAAAGGAGTAATTAACAAACATATTTCAGGTTTAGCTGATGCAACAACATTAACAAGGATTCTCATCTGACATGTACTCCAGTGGCATGTTTTTTTTCTTTGTTTTTAAAGTGTTTGTGAAATAAAGATTAATGAAGAAATAGATCACATCACATTTGTATTGACAGTCACCATTCTTTTCATAAGAATATACAAATCTGGAATCAAAATGAATCTTTAACAGTCAACAAAACATGTGTGCACAATTGCTATGTAAATACTATTTATAATCAATTGTATGCACCTAATACTTGTGAATGATCAATGTATCCATTATTTATTGATCCATTATCATTTTCATTTTGGGATTGCCCTTAACCCATGTAATTCAACATATGAAGGGTCAAAGACCACGTTTGATTTCACTGACCTGTGCAGCTGTGCCTAAAATAGATTTGTGTGACTTTCATGTAATGGTTAATACCAACTGGGCCTACTACTTCATTAAGGCCACATGACTTGTGATAAAACTTGAGAGGCCTTTGCATACCACAAACAAACCTTCATGTTTCAAATGTGTACCTGAAAGACATGTGAAGGTTTTTTTATACACTATATGGACAAAAATATTCGGACACCTGACCATTACACCAACAGAGAGTGTATTGACATTGTATTCAAATACATATACTTTAATATGGAGTTGGTCCCCCTTTTGCAGCTATAACAGCTTCCACTCTTCTTGGAAGGCTTTCCACATGATTTTGGAGTGTTTCTGTGGGAATTGGTGCCCATTCATTCTGTAGAGCATTTATGAGGTCAGGCACTGATGTTGGACGAGAAGGCAATCTCCGTTCCAGTTCATCCCAAAGGTGCTTGGTGGGGTTGAGGCCAGGACTCATCAAATCATGTACTTTTAGTCCTTGCTTTGTGCACTGGAGCACAGTCATGTTGGAATAGAAAAGGGCCTTCCCCAAACTGTTCCCACAAAGTTGGAAGCATAGCATTGTCCAAAATGTCTTGGTATGCTGAAGCATTAAGATTGCCCTTTACTGGAGATAAGGGGCCTAGCCCAAATCCTGTAAAACAGCCCCATACCATTATCCCTCCACAGGTGTGGCCAAATACTTTTGTCCATAAAGTGTATGTCTGCTATAATGTGTTTTTCATATAGGCCATAATGAATGCAAAGTGAAGGTAGTTTAGGCCTTGTCACTTCTCCTAATTCTAAGCACACATAAGTTCAAAATATTTAAAGTTGTGAATAACCACATTGCATCATGCAGTAGCCATCAAAGTGAGCTTCTTTTTTTTCATTTGATTATGTTTTTTTTAACTGCATGAGAAAAATAGAATATGTAACATGCAGCCAAGGCAGGACAAACAATAATCGATGAAACTCTACTGTCAAATAAAGATATTTCCCCTCTACAAAATGCATTCAGAGGCCTCTCATTGACCCACAGTGAAATCGTGCATCCAGGTGAGTCACAAAATGATGCGTTCAAGCCTGTTGTCCCCTAAATAATGTTTTCTGCATAAATGTGAAATACTTCAAGCCACCATATGGAAGCCCATAGTCAGAGGTGTCCTATGGGCCAAGCCTCCAGAGCATATCATGGTCAAACAATGTCAGAAAGCAGATAAAGTAAAGTAAATAAACAGCGCAACTCTGCTGACTGTAATCAACCTTTAATCAACAGTGAGCCTTACTGACAAATAAATACGAATTTAAGTCATGTATTTAATAGGAAATGTAAGCTGAACTCATTTCCATTCTGCTCTCCATTGAGTCTGCCAAAGATCTTCCCAAACATGCTTTGTCTCATCCTGCTGATTCCGGACCATTAAATGGTTGTCAACATTAACTGATGATTATTTCATCCAAATTGTCAGTCAAATGTGGGAACTAAATCTTTAGTTAGATTTTGTTGTATGCAACCTATAACAAGAATAAGAACAATTACAGAAACTCTTATGTTATTATATATTTCATAAACATTTCATATTAACATATTCTGTCCTGTGCATAGCAAAAATGAACTTTGAAGTTTGTTGCATACAAACCACTTGTTACTATAATAACCCAACTTTACATAATGACTTGTTTATGATCTGTCAACAATTAATAAATGAATACATTTGGAGGTTCCAAGTTAATGTTTTTTTTAATTTTTTTTTATAATTTATTTATTGAAGGAATTGCACAATACAGGTTATCTCAAGCAGTATCTCAAGCATTTTTCCTCCATGTTTTCATTTTTTTTAAACACGAACAAGATTACCCTCACCCACCCTCCCCATACACCTCTTGACAGTTAGTATGTTCATAAAAACAAAAAACATTTCTCAGTCATGAATGTACATTTTCACAGCTATGCATCAATATTCTTACAAAACATAGGCCCTCATATGTCCATAACACATTAAGTGGCTCAAATATAGTAAATATTTACAATGTGTCAACCATTCTGTGAGGCGATCTAATATCAATAGGGAAAAAAGGAGATAAATAAATAGGCAATGAATAGAAAGAAGAATAAATAAATAAACGGCTAGGAAAGGATAGAGAGGGGGGAGGGTCTCAGTTACAGTTAGGGACACTCACCCAGTGGGCAACTCTTTCAGACTCTCAAAATACGACAAAAACGGTCCCCACTTGAAATAGAACCTTTCCACAGACCCTCTGAGTGTAAATTTGATCTTCTCCAGCTTTAGAAAAAACATTACATCTTCCAGCCAGACCGAAGCTGATGGGGAAGTAGAAGATTTCCAAACTAACAAAATTCTCCTACGGGCCAAAAGTGATGTGAATGCAATGATGTCCGACTGGTTTGCATTTAAACCCAGAGTTTCATCAGCCACACCAAATATTGCTATAAGTGGACAGGGTTCCAGCATCACTCCAAGAGCCTCGCTTAGCGTTTTAAAAACTATTGCCCAGTAACCTGAAAGTTGGGGACAAGACCAGAAAGAATGCACTAGATTGGCTGGAGAAAAAGAACATTTATCGCAGCTAGCGTCCGTCCCAGGGTATATGCTGGCAAGCCTTGCCTTGCTTAAATGAACTCTATGCAAAACCTTAAATTGTATAAGCCCCAGTCTGGCACATGACGATGAAGAATTGACTCTTTTCAATGCCTTTGCCCAATATTCCTCCGGCAGGTCTATACCAAGCTCATCCTCCCACCTACTTTTAAATTTGTTTAGGCTTTGATCTCCAAGAGACATCAACTGAGAATAAAGTAGAGAGATTAGACCTTTATTCACAAAGGTGAGAGTAAGTTTGTCCAACACTGTGACGACTGGGAGATCGGGAAAATGAACAAATGTACTCTTAACAAAGTGGCTAATCTGCAGATACTTAAAAAAAGAACTGCGAGGAAGGTTATATCGTTTACACACATTTTCAAAACTGTCAAATATGTTATCTGTATATAGGTCTTTGATGTATATGAGACCATTCAAACTCCATTGTTTAAATGTTGAATCAAGTGTAGAGGGAGGGAAAAGATGGTTCTTATAAATCGGGCCCAGAACCGATGCTGATGTTAGCTTATAGTGACAGCGAAATTGATTGAAAATTTTTAGAGTGGACAATACAACAGGATTGGATATAAATCTAGAGAGCTGCACTGGCAAGGAGGAGTACACTAAAGCTTGGAGAGATGTGGAGCGACAAAACTGAGCCTCAAGTAGACACCAGTTTGTATCTGATCGATGGAGCCAAAATAATATCTTTTGTATGTTGGATGCCCAATAATAATGGATAAAGCTGGGAAGGCCCAATCCCCCCACCTCGCGATCTCTTTGGAGAATGGTCTTCTTAACCCTTGGAATCTTATTCCCCCAAATAAATGATGTTATGGATTGGTTGACTGATTTAAAAAATTACTTGGGTATAAAGACTGGCAGGCATTGGAATAAATAAAGAAATCTGGGAAGTATTGTCATCTTCACAGATTGTATTTTCCCTGCCATGGTAAGTGGTAAACTGCGCCATCTTTCAAAGTCGGCCTTCATTTGATTGACTTGGGGGCCATAGTTAGCTTCAGACAGAGAGGAGAAGGAGCGAGTAAAGTGTATACCTAGATATTTGAAACCATCTTGAGATATGGGAAAGGGAAATGATCCTGGTTGAATATGTAGAGCTGAGTTGTTAACAGGAAAGCATATGCTTTTTTTGAAAATTTTATTTATAACCAGAAAAAGCTCCAAACTGATTTAAAAGTGACACAATTCTGGGACCACTAGCCATAGGATCATTAATATAGAGCAGGAGGTCATCTGCATATAAAGATACACGGTGTTCCATGTCCCCCCTCTTAATGCCCTGAAATAGAGATGTTGATTTAAGTGCAATAGAGAGTGGCTCAATTGCAATGGCGAAAAGAAGGGGGGACAATGGGCAACCCTGGCGGGTGCCACGAGTTAGTGGAAAATAGTCAGATCTAGAGTAGTTTGTTTGTATGCTTGCTAAAGGTGAATGGTATAAGAGCTTAACCCACTGCACAAATATGTTACCAAATCCAAATCTCTTCAAAACATTAAATAAATAAGACCACTCCACTCGATCAAATGCCTTCTCTGCGTCCAGAGAAAGAACTACCTCTGGACACGGAGAAGCACTGGGTGAATAAACTATAGCAGCCAGCCGTCGAATATTGGAGAAGGAATGGCGGTTTTTAATTAAACCTGTTTGGTCATCTGAAATTATTTTAGGGAGGAGGCGCTCTAAACGGCGTGCTAATACTTTAGCCAATATTTTAACATCTACATTCAAAAGAGAGATGGGGCGGTAAGATCCACACTGGGTTGGATCCTTGTCTTTTTTAAGAAGAAGGGAGATGGACGCCTGTGAAAGGGTGGGGGGTAGAGAACCATTTTTCAAGGATTCCTGAAACATTTTCATAAGGATTGGTGTGAGCTCCTCTTTGAATTTCTTGTAAAAATTAGTTGGGTAGCCATCGGGCCCTGGGGATTTATTGCTCTGCATTGCCATGATGGCACTATTAAGCTCATCTTGTGTGAGAGCTTGATCTACATTTTTTGTTGCCTCAGAGTTTAGAGTTGGTATTTCCAAACTATCTAATAAGTGCTCCATATCTGTTGTATCAGAGGGAAATTCAGAGGTGTAAAGAGAGTAGTAAAAGTCTTTAAAAATATTATTAATTTCTTTTGGCTTGTTTGTGGTGTTTTGGTGGGTATCTTTGATCAGGGGTATAAGTCGAGATGCGGCTTGACGTTTCAATTGATGAGCCATTAACCGGCTTGATTTGTCACCATATTCATAGTAGAGACCACGTGTCTTAAGAATGAGTTGTTCTGATTGTTTGGTAGTGAGATAATTAAATTTCGTCTGCAATCAGCCCGCTCCTTATATAATTTAGCAGAGGGAGTCTCTGAATATTTCCTGTCCAGTTCTAAAATGGACTGTGCTAGAGCTTGCATTTCCTTCTTACGTTCCCTACTGGCATACGAACTATAGGAGATTATAAGACCTCGTAAGTAAGCTTTTAAGCAAATTGAAAATATTGTATGAAAAAAGAGGAACTTTTGCCATCACTTTACTTTTGCACATATTGTTTGCATTTACAGAAAACTCATCATATTTAGTATGTTGCCATAGAGTCTAGTGTAGAGAATCAATCATATGTCACTTAGAGGCCCTATATGACAAGGGCCTGACAAATGTAAATTATTTAAACAGATGTGGGTTTTTAACATCATAAGATGGATGAATAGTGATATGTGTGTAATTAAGTACAAAGACAAGACAGATCTTGCTTGTCTGTTAAAAGTGCAGTGTGTAAAAGTACTGATTTCTTGGGGCCTGTTTCTAGGCCTGGCTCCTGCTTGCCTGAAGTGAATGAGCTTTCACCTGTCTTGCATTACAGACACTTTTTACTGGACGCCAAACAAAAAGATGGCGGCGGGTCAGAAGTATAGCAGTAGGCATTTTGTCACAAACATGAAGACAAGATCACATTAAACTATTCTGGCTGAAGATTTCCATCACCATCCTTTGTCATTACTTAATTTGATTTTAATGCAATAGATGACCTATTATGTTCTAATATAGTACAATACTATCTGTCTTAAGTCTTTTTATCGTTCAGCTTAAACTGAAAAAACACAGTGAATCAGCATATGTTTTAAAGCACAAAATTAGACAACTTCATTGTATTGTCTCGTTTCTGTGTCTTAATTTCATATTTTTCTTTCATTTAATAATAAATCTGTAATCATATTTATTATCGCATAGTTTCATTTTCTTAATCTGTACGTACCTATCTATGTAATTGTTTTGTTTTTGCCATTTCTTTTTAACACAAATGTTACGCTGTTTTTCTTACAGTGCCGTTAGACTTCATTGGTTTTGTATTTTTGCTTTTGTTTCATCCTGTATTTTTTTTTTCAATTAAAACATTGTATTCATTTATTTTTGTATTGTTTTGAATCTTTGGGTCATATATGTAACATATATTTTTTCCATCTACCCTATTCTATGAATAATTTCACCGGCCGTCTCAGTTGGAGTAAAAATGACAGTCCTTCTGTTGGCCAAAACGGAAGCAGCCCAAAGGGAAATAACTAGCCTACTGGAATGCAATTAATTTAATTAATACATGGACATGGTTGGTGGTGTTGGTGGAGACAGATTAAGGGCCAAATGAGGGCCAAATCTCTAGTGACTGCATTAGTCAGTGGCTGTTACATTGTCTGACACATGTTGCTTAACAGATTTACCTATTTTAAGGGTTGTAAAACTGCAATCCAAATAACATGGCTGTAAAGTTTAGAAATGTAAATTATATTCTTTATCAAGGACTCCAACTTGCCAAGGAGCTGTACAATTTTAGTTGAAATATTAGTGGAAGATTAGTGGTAAGGCTAGGCGTCGATGTTTTACATGTACATTACACAAGATTTTCATTGCTGTAACTGTCATTACATTAGATTCCTTTCAAAAGGATGGAGCAAGAATTAAAACATATTGTTATTTATATTATTATATATTAGTGGCATGGACATAATCGTTTAAATCATTTATGATTTGTTGTCATTGAATACAGGATATGTTTAACATTCAAAAAGATAATCAGTTCCAAGGCAAATATACTTTTGATTATATGATTACACAACAAAGACTACAATTATCGTGCTACAATTATAATCAAGGACCATGCTACAGTGCTGTGAAAAAGTATTTGCCCAATTCCTGATTTTTTCTATTTTTCACAATGAATTGTTTCAGATCATCTAACTAATTTTAAAATAAGACAAAGACAACATGAGTAAACGCAAAATGCAGCTTTTAAATTATTGAAGGTAAAGGGTTATCCAAAACCTATATCACCCATGTGAAAAAGTGATTGCCCCCCTAAACCTAATTACTGTTGGCAGCCACAACTGCAATCAAATGTTTGCAATAACTTGTAATGATTCTTAAACATCGCTATGGAGGAATTTTGGTCCACTCATCATTGTAGAATTGTTTTAATTGAGCCATATTGGAGGGTTTTCAAGCATGAACTGCCTGTTTAAGGTCATGGCACAGCATATCAATCGGATTCAACTCAGGACAGGACTAGGGCACTCCAAATCTTAATTTTCTTTCTTTTGAGCCATTCAGAGGTGGACTTGCTTGTGTGCTTGCTTGTGATCATTGGACAAGCCTTTGTGTTCTTTTTGGTCAGCAGTGGTTTTCGCCTTGCAACTCTCCCATGGATGCCATTTTGTTCCCAGTCTCTCTCTTATTGTGGAATCGTGAACACTGACCTTAACTGAGACAAGTGGAGGCCTGCGGTTCTTTAGATGTTAGTCTGGGCTCTTTTGTGACCTCCTGGATGAGTCGTCCGTGCGCTCTTGGAGGGATTTTAGTTGGCCGGCCACTCCTGGGATGGTTCACTACTCTTCCAAGTTTTCTCCATTTGTAGATAATGGCTCTCATGTGGTATGCTGGAGTCCCAGAGTCTAAGAAATGTTTTTTTTGGAGGGGTCATTTTCATAAGGAAATATGCATAGTCAAACATACATATGTTTTATTTTATTTTACTCAAGGGTCTTCAAGAAGATTGATCTCAGCTGAGTCATCGTCATCCCTAAGGCCCACTTCCATTGCACACCTCACTTTTGCCAGGTGTCTGTTCCTGGCCTGCACAGCGTCCTGATCAGGCTGTATATGGATGGGGGAAGAAAGGCAAGAGTAACCTCCAGGTACCAGCCAGATATTTAAAAAGTGGTCTTTCTAGTCATAGATGGTCTTTCTAGTCTTTCTAGTCATAGATGGACTGTCATTACATTGAGTGGACAGGAGTCCTTGTATGTTTGCCAGAGGGAATACTCCAAGCCACATGGCATAAGGCAGGAATACCTGCCAGGTGGGTGAACGCTGCTCTGATGGCCTCCAGCTCACCAACAGTGGGAAGGTGCCTATAAGTGCAGTTAGTACTCGAAAATAACACACTTTTAGTACATTAATCATGAGTGCATGGAAGTATACTAAATATATTTAGATTAAGTATACTTCAGTGTACTTTTTTGCCTGAGACCTCAGTCACAAGTAGGAGGCCTCCTGAAAATGTCACCTGTAGCAAAGAGTGGACAGGATGAGCTATTAAATTGTCCATTATCCAATGCACTTGCGTTGCTCTACATAACAGCATCTGCTTATCTGCTTTAACCTTAGAACGTGTGCGGAAATAACACCTTTTCCATTAAACAAACCGCTGTGAAATAAAATGATGAGAATAAAAGAGTAGTACAACGACCTATAATAGTGCATATCATCAGTTCAGAGTAGATCCTAAGTTAAAGTCACTAGTGGCAGGGAACACTGTGGCTGCTGGGGGTAATTATGTTCAAAATAAAAATACTTGTTGTTTACTGTCTTCGAACAAAAAATATAATAATGAAGCATTGTTTATTATGTACAACAGGTTTAAAATTAAGCACTATTTATTATGTTTAACAGAAGATGAAACTGAGGACATTCTAGAATGATACCTTGGGCGAATTTTAGATGTTGTTTCCACAATTTGTTTGTGTCAAAGATGGAAGGTTGTTGTGATAGAAAGCTTTGATGGTTGTCATAATAGTGGGGGCTTATAACAATGTTATCATAGTTTGAAGAAAGAAACAAAACATGTTACAGATGAATCAAGAGAGCTAATTAGCCTTATTGCTCCCTGTGCTCTTACACCTCAAGAGAATAATAAACTATCTTCAGTAAAAAAATGCTCCCTGAGTTAATTTACCCTCCCGAGAATAATAATACAAATAACAATCTTTTTTAATTCTTGCGTCAACCTTTTGAAAAGAATCTAATGTAATGACAGGTGCAGCACTGAACATCTTATGTAATGTACATGTAAAACATGGATGCCTAGACTGACCACTAATCTACCGCTAATATTTGGAATACTTGATAAAGAATATAATTTACATTTCTAAACTTTACAGCCATGTTATTTGGATTGCAGTTTTACAACCCTTAAAATAGGTAAATCTGTTAAGCAACATGTGTCAGACAATGTAACAGCCACTGACTAATGCAGTCACTAGAGATTTGGCCCTCATTTGGCCCTTAATCTGTCTCCACCAACACCACCAACCATGTCCATGTATTAATTAAATTAATTAGATTCCAGTAGGGCAGTTATTTCCCTTTGGGCTGCTTCCGTTGTGGCCAACAGAAGGACTGTCATTTTTACTCCGACTGTGAAGGCCTGTTAAAATATTTATAGAATAGGATCGGTGAAAAAAATGCTACACTCATAACACAAAGTTTCATAACAAGAAAAAAGGAAATTAATACAAAGTTTAAAATGAGAAAAGAAAAATACGGAACGAAACAAAAGGAAAAATACAAAACCAATGAAGTCTAATGGCACTGTCAGAAAAACAGCGTAACATTTTTGTTAAAAAGAAATGGCAAAAACAAAACAATTGCACAGGTAGGTACATACAGATAAAGAAGATGACACTATATGATATAAGATAATAAATATGATTACATATTTATTTATTTAATGAAAGATAAAAATGAAATTAAGACACAGAAACGAGACAATACAATGAAGTTGTCTAACTTTGGTGCTTTAAAACATAATGCTGATTCACTATGTTATTTTAGTTGAAGCTGAACGATAAAAATACTTAAGACAGATAGTATTGTGCTATATTAGAACGTAATAGGCCATCTAGTGCATTAAAATCAAATTAAGTAATGACAAAGGATGGTGATGGAAATCTTCAGCCAGAATAGTTTAATGTGATCTTGTCTTCATGTTTGTGACAAAATGCCTACTGCTATACTTCTGACCCGCCGCCATCTTTTTGTTTGGCGTCCAGTAAAAAGTGTCTGTAATGCAAGACAGGTGAAAGCTGATTCACACGCATGCAGGAGCCGGGCCTAGAAACAGGCCCCAAAAAATCAGTACTTTTACACACTGCACTTTTACAGACAAGCAAGATCTGTCTTGTCTTTGTACTTAATTACACACATATCACTATTCATCCATCTTATGATGTTAGAACCATATCTGTTTAAATGGTTGAGATTTGTCATGCCCTTGTCATAAATGGCCTCTACAAATGACATATGATTGATTCTCTACACTAGACTATATGGCAACATACTAAATATAATGAGTTTTCTGTAAATGCAAACAATATGTGCAAAAGTAAAGTGATGGCAAAGTTCCTCTTTTTTTTACAAATATTTTCAATTTGTTCAAATATTGAAACATATCATTATTCTTACAGCAAGTTCAGAAAAGATAACAGATAACTTCTTTTTTTATTAACTTTTATTCTCAAAACCACTATTTTAATAAAGTTCATAAATGTGAGATTTGTTTTAATTCATGTAGGATAAAATGAGTGTGAAATTCTCAAAGTATAATTCCTTAGATCATTTAATCATCAACTTGTCTAGTGGTCTCACACAATACCCCTGAACCTTATTCCCAATAGCTTTCTCAATCCTCATTACCAAAGCACAAATAAGCAACAGTTACCAGGAGGCTATCCCAATCTCAGAGGGTTAATTACCACGTGTCAGTGTTAATAGATGATCATTAGAATGGCAACCCAAAGGAGTAATTAACAAACATATTTCAGGTTTAGCTGATGCAACAACATTAACAAGGATTCTCATCTGACATGTACTCCAGTGGCATGTTTTTTTGTTTGTTTTTAAAGTGTTTGTGAAATAAAGATTAATGAAGAAATAGATCACATCACATTTGTATTGACAGTCACCATTCTTTTCATAAGAATATACAAATCTGGAATCAAAATGAATCTTTAACAGTCAACAAAACATGTGTGCACAATTGCTATGTAAATACTATTTATAATCAATTGTATGCACCTAATACTTGTGAATGATCAATGTATCCATTATTTATTGATCCATTATCATTTTCATTTTGGGATTGCCCTTAACCCATGTAATTCAACATATGAAGGGTCAAAGACCACGTTTGATTTCACTGACCTGTGCAGCTGTGCCTAAAATAGATTTGTGTGACTTTCATGTAATGGTTAATACCAACTGTGCCTACTACTTCATTAAGGCCACATGACTTGTGATAAAACTTGAGAGGCCTTTGCATACCACAAACAAACCTTCATGTTTCAAATGTGTACCTGAAAGACATGTGAAGGTTTTTTTATACACTATATGGACAAAAATATTCGGACACCTGACCATTACACCAACAGGGAGTGTATTGACATTGTATTCAAATACATATACTTTAATATGGAGTTGGTCCCCCTTTTGCAGCTATAACAGCTTCCACTCTTCTTGGAAGGCTTTCCACATGATTTTGGAGTGTTTCTGTGGGAATTGGTGCCCATTCATTCTGTAGAGCATTTATGAGGTCAGGCACTGATGTTGGACGAGAAGGCAATCTCCGTTCCAGTTCATCCCAAAGGTGCTTGGTGGGGTTGAGGCCAGGACTCATCAAATCATGTACTTTTAGTCCTTGTTTTGTGCACTGGAGCACAGTCATGTTAGAATAGAAAAGGGCCTTCCCCAAACTGTTCCCACAAAGTTGGAAGCATAGCATTGTCCAAAATGTCTTGGTATGCTGAAGCATTAAGATTGCCCTTTACTGGAGATAAGGGGCCTAGCCCAAATCCTGTAAAACAGCCCCATACCATTATCCCTCCACAGGTGTGGCCAAATACTTTTGTCCATAAAGTGTATGTCTGCTATAATGTGTTTTTCATATAGGCCATAATGAATGCAAAGTGAAGGTAGTTTAGGCCTTGTCACTTCTCCTAATTCTAAGCACACATAAGTTCAAAATATTTAAAGTTGTGAATAACCACATTGCATCATGCAGTAGCCATCAAAGTGAGCTTCTTTTTTTTTCATTTGATTATGTTTTTTTTAACTGCATGAGAAAAATAGAATATGTAACATGCAGCCAAGGCAGGACAAACAATAATCGATGAAACTCTACTGTCAAATAAAGATATTTCCCCTCTACAAAATGCATTCAGAGGCCTCTCATTGACCCACAGTGAAGCCGTGCATCCAGGTGAGTCACAAAATGATGCGTTCAAGCCTGTTGTCCCCTAAATAATGTTTTCTGCGTAAATGTGAAATACTTCAAGCCACCATATGGAAGCCCATAGTCAGAGGTGTCCTATGGGCCAAGCCTCCAGAGCATATCATGGTCAAACAATGACAGAAAGCAGATAAAGTAAAGTAAATAAACCAGTGCAACTGTGCTGACTGTAATCAACCTTTAATCAACAGTGAGCCTTACTGACAAATAAATACGAATTTAAGTCATGTATTTAATAGGAAATGGAAGCTGAACTCATTTCCATTCTGCTCTCCATTGAGTCTGCCAAAGATCTTCCCAAACATGCTTTGTCTCTTCACTCATCCTGCTGATTATTTCATCCAAATTGTCAGTCAAATGTGGGAACTAAATCTTCAGTTAGATTTTGTTGTATGCAACCTATAACAAGAATAAGAACAATTACAGAAACTCTTATGTTATTATATATTTCATAAAGATTTCATATTAACATATTCTGTCCTGTGCATAGCAAAAATGAACTTTGAAATATTTACAATGTGTCAACCATTCTGTGAGGCGATCTAATATCAATAGGGAAAAAAGGAGATAAATAAATAGGCAATGAATAGAAAGAAGAATAAATAAATAAACGGCTAGGAAAGGATAGAGAGGGGGAGGGTCTCAGTTACAGTTAGGGACACTCACCCAGTGGGCAACTCTTTCAGACTCTCAAAATACGACAAAAACGGTCCCCACTTGAAATAGAACCTTTCCACAGACCCTCTGAGTGTAAATTTGATCTTCTCCAGCTTTAGAAAAAACATTACATCTTCCAGCCAGACCGAAGCTGATGGGGAAGTAGAAGATTTCCAAACTAACAAAATTCTCCTACGGGCCAAAAGTGATGTGAATGCAATGATGTCCGACTGGTTTGCATTTAAACCCAGAGTTTCATCAGCCACACCAAATATTGCTATAAGTGGACAGGGTTCCAGCATCACTCCAAGAGCCTCGCTTAGCGTTTTAAAAACTATTGCCCAGTAACCTGAAAGTTGGGGACAAGACCAGAAAGAATGCACTAGATTGGCTGGAGAAAAAGAACATTTATCGCAGCTAGCGTCCGTCCCAGGGTATATGCTGGCAAGCCTTGCCTTGCTTAAATGAACTCTATGCAAAACCTTAAATTGTATAAGCCCCAGTCTGGCACATGACGATGAAGAATTGACTCTTTTCAATGCCTTTGCCCAATATTCCTCCGGCAGGTCTATACCAAGCTCATCCTCCCACCTACTTTTAAATTTGTTTAGGCTTTGATCTCCAAGAGACATCAACTGAGAATAAAGTAGAGAGATTAGACCTTTATTCACAAAGGTGAGAGTAAGTTTGTCCAACACTGTGACGACTGGGAGATCGGGAAAATGAACAAATGTACTCTTAACAAAGTGGCTAATCTGCAGATACTTAAAAAAAGAACTGCGAGGAAGGTTATATCGTTTACACACATTTTCAAAACTGTCAAATATGTTATCTGTATATAGGTCTTTGATGTATATGAGACCATTCAAACTCCATTGTTTAAATGTTGAATCAAGTGTAGAGGGAGGGAAAAGATGGTTCTTATAAATCGGGCCCAGAACCGATGCTGATGTTAGCTTATAGTGACAGCGAAATTGATTGAAAATTTTTAGAGTGGACAATACAACAGGATTGGATATAAATCTAGAGAGCTGCACTGGCAAGGAGGAGTACACTAAAGCTTGGAGAGATGTGGAGCGACAAAACTGAGCCTCAAGTAGACACCAGTTTGTATCTGATCGATGGAGCCAAAATAATATCTTTTGTATGTTGGATGCCCAATAATAATGGATAAAGCTTGGAAGGCCCAATCCCCCACCTCGCGATCTCTTTGGAGAATGGTCTTCTTAACCCTTGGAATCTTATTCCCCCAAATAAATGATGTTATGGATTGGTTGACTGATTTAAAAAATTACTTGGGTATAAAGACTGGCAGGCATTGGAATAAATAAAGAAATCTGGGAAGTATTGTCATCTTCACAGATTGTATTTTCCCTGCCATGGTAAGTGGTAAACTGCGCCATCTTTCAAAGTCGGCCTTCATTTGATTGACTTGGGGGCCATAGTTAGCTTCAGACAGAGAGGAGAAGGAGCGAGTAAAGTGTATACCTAGATATTTGAAACCATCTTGAGATATGGGAAAGGGAAATGATCCTGGTTGAATATGTAGAGCTGAGTTGTTAACAGGAAAGCATATGCTTTTTTGAAAATTTTATAACCAGAAAAAGCTCCAAACTGATTTAAAAGTGACACAATTCTGGGACCACTAGCCATAGGATCATTAATATAGAGCAGGAGGTCATCTGCATATAAAGATACACGGTGTTCCATGTCCCCCCTCTTAATGCCCTGAAATAGAGATGTTGATTTAAGTGCAATAGAGAGTGGCTCAATTGCAATGGCGAAAAGAAGGGGGACAATGGGCAACCCTGGCGGGTGCCACGAGTTAGTGGAAAATAGTCAGATCTATGACTCCACATTATCAAAATGTTGCTATAATAACCCAACTTTACATAATGACATAATGACTTGTTTATGATCTGTCAACAATTAATAAATTAATACATTTGAAGGTTCCAAGTTAATGTTTTAATAACGAGGTTCTTGGTCATTGTTTTTTTAGTGGTTTTCTGATCTGAATAATGTATAGCTACATAAATGTAAGGGTACTGTTTTTGACTTGTTTTGAAGCACATAATTGCTATACTGGCAATATTTTCTGTTAGTGTCAAGTTCTTCAATATGTTCTTGAATGCATTTAGACATTATACGTGCTTATTGTGCAATGTTACAATACATATTTAAAAACAATTAATAATGTACTGTTGAAACTTTATAATAACAGGCCTGGGGGCATGTGAGTAATTATGCCTGTTAAGTACAAGGTATGTAGATCTTTTAATATCTGTTAAAGAACTTTCAAGGTCATATCTATACTATTACGTGGCAATGAGTTATTAATCTATTCAGAAGTAGATAAAAGGTACTCTACTAGTTCTCTCAGCTGCCGATCACTGAACTACATTGAAGGAGCAGTTTGCTTCATACTCTACGGAGGACTACAGTTCATTAACGTGGGTTCGGGACCCATTTGTCTGCACAGCAAAATATCTGTCTTTAGAAATGCAGGAACAGGTTATTGAGCTTAAGAGTGACAGTAGGTTGGTTTTTGTTCTCTTGCGACCTTGTGGGTAGCATTGATGCGGGAACAACCCCAACTCTCGAATGTGGCCTGAAAACTTAAAAGCTCAGATTGAAGATGACCTGAGATTATGTTTATCCAAATTTGAGATGAGAATTCAACAGCAAACCTATTGAAACTTGTGCATTTGGGCTTGTATCTGATAATGCTGTTTAGTGGATACATCCAGAATACCTTTTTTTGCAAACACTCATGGCTATTCTTTTCCATGCTGTGCCTGGCTATTTAAATCCAATTATTTCAACATTTCAACATTAAATCCAAACATCTAAACATTTAAGGCTGATTTTGCAGATATTTGGTAGATAAGTCACAGCCAGTTAAAAGGGTTATATGAAACTTGAGAGCCCCCATAAAGATGTCAAATAATTCTTCAGTGACAACCAGACATATAACCCTTTAGGTCCCTCTAGTGTAAAAGTAAGGTAATTGCTGACTTTCAGGAAAATCATCTAATCCATACTGTATGCTAAGATACAAGCCTGTAGAAAAATCATCTAATCCATATGTTGAGTTACAAGCCAGTAGGAAAATCAGAAAATGCCCTTACTCTTTAGTTTATAATGGCCACTTTTTCCCCATATCAGGCATATATCCCAATTATTATTTTTCAAGGATGATTTCTGTTTTGTCCCTTACAAAAACAAAATCAAGATCCAAAGAATATATTCTGTAATTATCAACATTTGTTTTGAAGTAATAAAATATCCTGTTCTCTATTTGTAATGATTGTCTACTAAGCATATTGTTCCAGATGAAATACACACAACTAAGTTGTACCAATTTTAATCTCCAAATAATTACATGAATCAATCTTGAATCAGGTCTGAATGGGTGTAAACTTAGGGATGCGATTGGCCAAGGACAAAAAAGCAGATTTTTTTTTGTATTTGGGGGATTAGCAGGTTTTGCAAGTTCTGTTTTTTTTTTTTTTAAGAGAATGAACAGAGTGGGAAAATTGTAAAAATAATGCTTGAAGTAGTTAAATAACTGCTTGAGAAACCCGCAGTCGCTTCTGTTCTATAAAATGCATGTTGCTTCTGTATAGACCCATTATCTAAAATATGTATGTTGTTATCCCTCTGCTAACAGCAAAAAATAACTACAAAGCAAGTCACTTAGCTAATGAGTGAGCAATTTCACAAGGTGAACAGAGGCTAACCATAGTTAAGTTTAGATTTGACCCTATTTATAACCCTGTGTTTTCCTTAGTTCCTTAGTTCAGATTGTACCGGAATTTTCTAAATCAAGAATGGGGAAAAAACAGGGCAGATAATTCCAAGAAAATCTAACAAAAGACAGTCCAAGCAGCAAAATTGAATTCACAGACAGCTAACCAACACAAAGATACAACCGAGATTATGTCCAAAGATCACAGGGAAGACCAAAAAGTAACTCTAGCATGTGATTAGTCCATAGTCCATAGAACACAAAGACTCAGTCAGGGGCGGCTCGTCCATAAGGGCGATTGGGGCGACGCACTGCCTAGGGGAAAAAATCGCCCCAGACCTCTCCCATTGACTCCCATGTTAAATCCATTTTTTTCACAAAACAGAGCTCTCAATGCATTCTCTATGGCTTCCGGGAGGGCTCGCCCCTCCTGGTCTTGTCATAAGTAGTGGACGTAAAAGCCTATACTAACGTCATACAGCTTCGACGGAGGCATATTCTGTCAAGATGGCTGCCCTGTCCAGTGCAATAACTCGATTCGCTCTTTGACAGAAACTCCTTTTTAGTCGGCGTACTAATGAAGATAAATTGACAACAAAACAATTAGGACTTCCTAGACCAAATGTATCCATTCAACAGGTTTCTACAAAGGGAGGGAAATCCTACATCCAAGAATTGGAACGAAAGAAAATCGCGTTGCTAATGCGGTCTGTATTTCATATACCATTGTCACTTTTCATAGGTTTTACAGTGTGTTTCATAGTTCGCTTCTTGCACTAACACTGAATCATTTTTTATGTGATGACTTATTTTGCTTTTGTAAGCCAATACTTTCAAGATCAGTCAATAAATATTGTTGTTTTTGACTTATGTTACCCCTTCTTTATGATGTTACTGGACATATCATGTGTCCTGTTAAGCTATGTTACATCATACAACATTTGAGACACGTGGATAATGAAAAAGTGGGATCATTTAATGTGGAGCCACATCATGTTTGCTTATGAAGGCTCCTGGATGCAACTTTCTTCTATAGCTTTCCACCTGTAACTTGCTACTCTAGCTATGTAGCAAGAGGGGACATATTTCTGTTGTGTGCTGCCAATAGTGGCCAAAAGGTATTGCTGTATGAGTTAATCAGCTAACTTAATGTACTTACTGAATGGGTCACCTTAATCATTATAAAAAAAATTGCCCCCCCCTGAGATTTTTTTCAGGAGCCGCCACTGGACTCAGTGATGACATTCGCAATAGACCAGGTTTAAATTCTCAGGCTAATTGGTCACATAGATCACGTGTGATAAACGTGTGAGTGCAGAAAATGTCAGGAACACAAACAAAGGCAGGAAGTAGACGCAAAAGGTTAGAGGTCAGGTCTTAAGGACATGGTCAACAAAACCAAACACAGAGCACATGTTAATACCAAAACAGCAGGCTTTCCAAGTCCTAGGCCAAAACATTTCCCAACTCATGACAGACCTCCCTCTCCCCCTCAAATTTCGGTGAAAAATAAGTGGATTTAATAGAAAACCAAGCCATTTCTATGGACCTGACGCTCAAGAAAACCCTGCCAGACCTGGCTCAGACCCCCCAGACCTGGTTCAGACCCTGGGCCTCACTTATAAAACGTACTTACTTACTTGCAGAGATTTGATGAGTGTTTACACGGTCAAATCCACATCAAAGTACAGATTCATAAAAAAACTTTTTTGACGTGGCAAAGTACTTAACTCCACGTCAGGTTGCAACTTGGCGTAAGCAGCAACTGGAGTACTGCAGGACTTCGGGAACTCTCAGAGCGCCGACACGCAGTTTATGGCTAATGGTGAAAGGCCAAATTAATGTTTCGCTCAATAAAATCAATTAAACAATTTGAATAATTGAAATTGCATCAGCCCACAGCACTGTCCTTAGGACAAAAATGCATGTAAAACATTTCAATCTATAGCCTATAAAAAGGCTGATAGTCTCTTAGTTTTCAGTAGGAGATATGGCTGCATTGGCGTTGTCATCCTAGCATGTTGTGTGCTACACGACATCTGTCTAAGCCATGGCATAGAGCTAGGAGAAGACGAAATGCGCATGGACCAAGATGACCACCCTCCCATCCCAGCTGGCTGGAACACGCACATCACTCTGCTGAGAAGATGGGAGCTGATTCACCAACAGGTAAATCGTGATGATATGAATAAATGCACTCATGTTCACATTTTCTTCAGAATGTTTTATTTAGGCACGTTTGTTCAAAGAACCCGCAATAGCGGACAGAGTTTGCTTTATTTGTAATAGAACATGCCGCACTTCCTGAAGTTCGGCAACAACTCCACTAACAGACTCATTCAAGTCCCTTGGTGTCTGTAGGACGGCCACGTATAATACCCTACCATGGTGGGTGGAAGAGTATGCTGGTAAAGGCCGGCGGCACCCTGATGCAAAACAGGCCGAAGAGGAGGCTGGGGATAGCCGGCGAGGCCCCGATGCTGGTGCCGCAGGTGAGGTGCTGCTTGTGCCGCAGGTTTGGCTGCTGGTGCTTCGGAGACGTGTCTACTACCATGCCACCAGAGGTGTAAAAAGTACTGAAATGTTGTACTCAAGTAAAAGTAAAGTACAATTACTTTGATGAAATTTTACTTAAGTAAAAGTAAAATTACCCATCTAAAAATCTACTCAAGTAAAAGTAAAAAGTAGTTCATTTAAAATGTACTTTAAGTAAAAGTTACTTAGTTACTTTCAACAACTTGATGGGGGCCGCTCCTATATAGTGCAAAAAAGGACAAGGAGTCATAAATCCAATACAAAAACTAGTTATTTTTAATTAAAGGAGAATCTTTAGGAATATAGGTGCAATGACATTAAACATGTTAAACATTAAACATGTCAACACAACATTTAAGAACTTTTGGGAGGACATGAACCACATGACAGCTAAAATAAAAAGTTAAAATGCCGCTGCCACTGCCCCACTGTAAACTTTGGTTACTTTACTTATGTCCACCTTTAGAACATTAGTCTACAAACTTCTTGTTGAGTTTGAGCAGCAGCTTATTTTCAAGGTGAGTAGAGTTCATCCGGGCTCGCTTTGCAATGAACAGCAATCCAGCACAGCTGAAGAGTCGCTCGCAGGCGGCCGAGGCAGGTAGGCCAGTATTGAGTTTCCGGGACAGTCTTTTGATATTCTGAAAGGCGTTCAGCAGATCCATGTTGACTGAGACACAGGCTAGGTACCCTTCTAACTCCCCTGTACCTTCTGACCTTTTGGACTTCATTGAGGAAAATAAATCATCTTCATCTGATGAATGTTGTCCGACTTGCTCCAGCCTCCAACATCTGGTCAAGGTGTTGTCTGACATAGACTAGACCTGTAGAATGACAAACAACATTTCTGACAATTAAATATTGAGCTGCCATCAAGAGTGCATCATAACACAGAAATAGCTATAAATAGCAACTTGAGATGACAGACCTACAGTATACAGAATTCTAGCATTATTTTCTATTTCTACATGCATCACAATTCATAATCCTCAATTCTTGCTAACCGAGACCCCTGAGCATGAACATGAAAGACCTGCACGTTGCAAAGCCACCACTTATCTGACTAAACATTGTGATAAATTCCAGATAACGACATACACATTGACTTGTCCAACTGTCTGTCAACGATGGTGTGCGCATTCACGTTGCTCTGTTTCAAGGCATGGGAGCCAGCCAAATGATTAGCCTAATATCAGTTTATGAGGTGTATTTCATTGCTGATGACTGATCTGCAGTCTTTAACACAATATGAGAGACTGAACATAATAATGCTATGACCTGAAACGAATGGAAGACAGGAATGGAATTATTATAAGTCTATTGGATGACGGCTGTCGACGTTAGCATACTCAGGGCGGTTGCAAGTGCTAGCCAAAATGAGGCTACTAGTGCCATGAAACGCATATTTTGCTTAATGGAGCAAAGCTAACTAAACGACAAAAATGCTGTCTGAACTACTAATGGAAAGGAACAAATACTGTACTTACCAACACATGCTTGCGCAGATTTGAAGATGAATTTTTATAAGCAGAAAGTTCTGACCGGCGGGTTAGGCACAGTTTACACAGCATTATACAGCTGTTGCCTCTTTAAGTTGGAAGGCAAACTGCTTGCTGAGATGTGGCCACGGGTTTTCTTCATCTTCTTTAATTTCAACTGGCGGAAAGTTCGGTGCTTCAGCTTGTTGGTTGACCGCAGCTTGTTGGCAGTCCACACTATCATCTTCCTCCATCTCTATCTCTCGTGACTCGGCAGCGGTGCCTTGCATCGACTCCATCATCCACTCTATGCAGCATCCACCATTGCAGCGAGAATTGTCGTGCGCGATTCCCACCTTGAACTATGTTTTTTTTTTTTTTTACTCAGTAACGGATGTAATTTCCAATGTAGCGAAGTACAATACTTCAGTCAAAATCTACTTAAGTAAAAGTAAAATTACCGATTTCAAAAACTACTTAAAAATTACAAAGTACACAAAAAAACTACTCAATTACAGTAACGTGAGCAAATGTAATTCGTTACTTTACACCTCTGCATGCCACATACTTTGCTTTTGCCGTTACGCCATCAGACAATGTTTTGGCCCGCATCTGCACCTCCATCAGCAGAATGTCGATTTCGGCCTCACTATAATTCTTTTTTTTTACATGTTTCCTTCTTGCTTGCCATTGTCAAAGAGAGTTTGTGCTTTGAGAGTACACATGTTTTTTTGTGCTCTTGTTCGTTTTCACTGAATCACACTTACGATCATTTCAGAAAAGTTCTTAGATCAAATGAAGGATGGCTTCTACGCAACATTTTATAAATGAGGCCCCCTGTCAGTGGGTGTTGGCCTTTAGGAATCTCAGGGGACATTTGTGCCTGATTTCATAATTTTATGAGGGCCACTTGGATTGCCTGAGGTGCAATTTAAGATATTCCCCAAATATATAAGAGATTTCAAATGTCATTTCAAATGTCTCAAATGTCAGTGTTGAAGGAGGGTGTCACAAGGCTGTAGCTAACATTGAACATAGATAGAATAGTTATTCACAATTCAGAAAGATCACTGAATATCACTGAATATCACTGAATATCCTGTTTAAGATATTTTGAGCAGTCTGTGGGATGCTGGCTACAGGGACATGTCTACCGAATTAGCCTTTGAATTAGCTGCCAACTGTATGGGCAGCCATTTTGAATTTCTTCAAAAACTAATTTCCTGTTTGATAATTAGTTTGGACACCCCTTCTAGGATGTTTTAGGATGACCAAAGGCACATACAGTATGTACCAAATCCCATGTTTTTCTCCACCATGTAATTACTTTTCAAATAATTCCCTATTCGGTTTGATTCTCAGAGGAATTAGATTCAGTTGGTCTGCAAAGACCTGTTGCTCATGTTCCAGTGCGACTTCTTCATGCACTGAGAGGATAAAAGGAAGGTATAATTCACACTGAGAGTACATGGTAAATGTAGAACTGCAGGAGAAGTATCTCAGACAAAGTTTGGTATTGTTATCTACTGTTACAAAAGATAACCTGTATGTAATAATTTCCTATTCCTAATCCTAGCCAAATCATATGAAGACACAGGTAAAACACTTTAAACATTAATGTATACACATACAGATGTTTTACAAGCTGTCTGAAAAGAAATGTTGTCATCTGGATTTGTTTTTTGTTCTTCCAGGTTGGCAGAGTGCAAGGATGGAAAACATTTCATATGACAGTGACACTCTTACAATTCAAGGATTAGAGATGTCTGAGTCATCAACATATCCAGTGTTTTTCACATTGCTCTTTGTCTATATCGCACTGCTTATAACCAATATTGGTGTTGTTGTTATCATCATTGCAGAGAGAAGCTTACACGAACCCATGTACTTGCTGTTCTGCAACTTGTCTGTTAATGATATACTTGGTAACACAATCTTAATTCCCCGTGTACTGTTAGACATCGTTTCTAAAGAGAGGTTAATTTCTTATGGTGCGTGTGTTACACAGGCCTTTTTCAGCCACACATATGGCTCCGCTTCACACACCATACTGATCATAATGGCCATTGACAGGTATGTGGCTATATGCAATCCACTGAGATACAGTGCAATAATGACAGCTAAGGCAGTTGTGACCTTGTCTGTGTCTGCCTGGGCTGTTTCAGTTGTCCTAGTAGGTGTATTACTGAGCCTCACAATCAGGCTGTCTCGTTGTAGATCACACATTAATCATGCTTTTTGTGATAATGCTTCCTTGTTCAAGTTATCTTGTGAAGATGTGTCTATTAATAATATATATGGACTGTTTTACACTGTGGTGCTGTTTTCCTCATCAATGGGTATTGTTGCTGTCACATACATTAGAATTGCTGTCATATGCTGGACTAAGAAAAATGCAGAACTCAACAGCAAGGCCATTCAAACTTGTGCCAGTCACTTAGTCTTGTATCTGATAATGCTACTGATGGGATACATTATCATCATCATGCATCGGTTCCCAGAAGACCAATCTTTAAGAAAGATCATTGCTATTCTTTTTCATGTTGTACCTGCCCATTTAAATCCAATTATATATGGCCTACAGACTAAACATTTAAGGCTTAAAATTTTGCAAATATTTGGTAAAAAAAGGATACACAGTTAGAGGACATGGCAATATTTCTGAATCAACTTTAATCATATGGAAACTTGAAATCTTCACATAGATGTACATCATATGTAAAAAAAAAAATCTATACATACTGTACCTGGACAAATCCTTGTATGTCTTATTTCATAAAAGACACATTAAACAATATATATATATTTTAAATTGTATTCTATATTATGTTCTCAATAAATGCAACCTCTGGAAAGATTACTCAGCTTGAAATTCCCAAATCATACACACATCATCACACAGTAAGAGAACGTTATGAAAAACCCATGCAGTAAAACCTCCAAGGAACATGTTGTTTATTTTCTACCAGATTACATGTTGTTTTAAAATAATATGATATAATGTCCTATGGAATAATATCCCCATTCTATTCTAGCTATAAATATAAAATCTGAGCAATGTAATCCATCTCTCATGTGATGAGCGTGGAAGGTTGAAGGTTTAAGGCAATGTGTTTCTTCTTATAACAGCTTATTCAGACATAATACATATTGAATTCACTTTTACAGCTTAGTAAACAGGATTCACTGTCACTTGATTACATATTTGATTCATATTTTGTATTTGTATTGAAGTGATTGGATCTGTATTCACTGTAATTGCAAGAGAAATAAAAAATCGTCTTACATGGAAATTTTTGCTGACAAGGCAGACACACATTTGAGGATCTTGTGCAAGGAAACAAACTGAACTGAACCAACTAAAATGCCTTTACAGTTACCATACATGATTGTCATTTGATTTAATTTACCTTGTCATGATGAAAGTTCTTTGGCTCAAGGAATAGTAGAAGTATTTACCTGGTAAATATGTGGTAAATTATAGTATATTGTTGGTTAATTAGTATACCAGGGAAAGTCTCTCTATGTAAAGAGATATAGACATGGAAGCTATTTTCCGTTTCACTAACTGAACTATGACAACCGCTTTATAGAATAGGGATTCTGGGTCAAGTCGATTTTAAGTTAGTTTCCAATAAGCGCTTGTTGTTCTTCAATTTTTCCAGATGGTGGCTATAGACAGGCTTGATGATGTTTCCATCTATCATAAAATTAAGTGATGCTGCACTAACAATAATAACCACCCGATTTATCAACAATCAACAATTATCAGCGCTGCTAAGAGTAAAATCAGACATTAAAACAATTGCATAGGATTGGAAAAGTAATGACTAAATATTGTATTCAGTGTTTTACTGATTCTATACTGATACTGAATACTGATCTTTCTAAATGTAATATAACAGTATGGTACAAAGTAAAGCACATGAAGTCATCAAATGATCAATTATGTATAACAAGGCTGAGCTTCATGTCCTTAGTAGTGCATCACTTTATGGACAGTATAGCATTAAGTTCAAGTCACTTATGCTTGCCTACAGAGTGCTTGCTGGTTCTGCTCCCACCTACCTAAATGCTCTTGTAAGGGCAAATGTCACACCCAGGACGCTGCGCTCGTCTAGTGAGCGCCGTTTGGCACTGCCGTCTGTACAAGCACGGCAATCCAAACTATTCTCATTTGTAGTTCCACGTTGGTGGAACGAACTGCCTAGTACTACCAGAGCAGGGGCGTCCCTCTCTACCTTCAAGAAGCTTTTGAAGACCCAACTCTTCAGAGAGCACTTCCCTTCCTAACTGGCACCTTGACTAGCGCTTAACTTGCACTTCAGCAGTTACATTCCTGCACTTCTTTTTCCTTTCTAGGTCGTTTTTCTAATTCTTATGTAAAGTAGTATTTATTTATTGTTACACCATGTTCTTTATTGCTCTTAGCTTGACTGTTCTCTCCATTGTACGTCGCTTTGGACAAAAGCGTCTGCTAAATGACTAAATGTAAATAGCAAAGGGAGAGAAAAATCAGCCCACCTAGACTCGAACCCGGGTCTACTGGGTACCAAACCTTTTAATTTCTCAAAATCAGCTCACCATTTAGTCAGCTCACCACCAGTCTTGGGTTTAAAGTGATTACAACCACTTGTGTGATGTTAAATGGCTTCACATAGATATAAACAATCCTAAGAGAAATAATGGGAAATCGACAGAGCAAGGGCTCACTCTGATATCAATGTAATGTTAGCGAATATTGCTCATGCTAATATTTAGTCTCCACTCTTCATCCAAAGCCAAATCTTTTTTTGAGGGTCCAACATTTTGAAGCAATTTGCAATTCAGCTTTGAATGTGAGTAGTCGATGTCCCGTCGCTTGAAGCTCTGGCATTGGTCTCCCATTATTTAACATTTCACGTTTCGATATTGAGTCCAGTTGCAGGCTCTCGCACTCCCCCTTCATTGAGACAGAGGTACTGTTGGCCTCCCCTTTTTCGCTGCGGGTTTATGTCAGATCAGCAAGACTAAATAGGTTCTACACATACGTGAAATACATTACCTATTCTATGGATAGAAAGGAAATATAATACAAGTGTCGACAAATACTACAGTGGTGACAAACAATGAGAAAGCAAAAGGCATGCGCTCAACCCAGTTAGTGAGGGATTGCACAATCTGAGATGAGGCGCTGCTCGTCGCTGCCTCACCTCGCATGTCTCCTCTCTGATTGAACAGGACATGCGCAAATTCAGCGATTTTTGAAATTAAATGAAATGATTGGAATCATACAGAAATTACATTTGTAGCACATATCAGTAGAGAAATATTTATTTTATCATTATTTGATTTTTACTTTTCATGATGACATATTTTGCCTTAACTAATGGCATTTAGCTAAGAAGGGCTATTCAAATGTGATTCCGATTTTTTTTCCTCATATATCGTGATATCATATCGATATCGTCTGAACAGTGGAAAATATCGTGATGTGAATTTTAGCTCATATCGCCCACCCCTAGCTTGTAAGTATGACAGTCAGAGTGCATAGTCAACTGTAGTGACAGCACTCAGTCACACTGCCCTCCCCTCTGGGAAGTGTGTCCTTGCGCTTTACGCACATAAGTGTCCCTGACACATCACCCACTTCTCCCATCCCAGAGTGTCCCACACACTACTGCTTATTATATATATCACACACAAATTCATATACATATCTGCACCCATTCAGAGACACATTAAATGCAGGCCTACAGCACAGGGAATATGCCATTCATTTGTTTTCGATGCAAACAGCATACTGCTCGGGATGCAACGAACCTGTTCATTTACGAGCTGTCCATAACATAACAGTTCAGCAACATATTTTCAATGTTGTTAGAACCTTCTCCTTTATCAGGTCCTGTAGGAGACACTTACAGCAGCATCAGGATGAGCAGGATTTCTGTGACCCCCCTCTGAAGGTTCTGCTCACACTGATAACCTCTTGGAGGCTGAAGAGGGGCCATCGCCTATTGGCAGAGGGTATCAGTAAGAGGGTAGCTCTCTTCTTGGCCAGTTTGTGGTCAACAACAAACTTAGACCCTGTCAACACAAATATAGAAACGCATAAATATTTCTCAGTTTAGCCCTTCTGTCCACACTAAAACGGCGTATTCCGACACTGAAACGATGCTTTTCAAAAAAGATTTCCTTTTCAAGGGTTGAACAGGACCGTAAAGGTGCCTTTCCCTTCTATTCAGTGCAGGTGCCTTCAATTCTGTGATTGTTATTCCATCCTTTTTACACCGTGATGCCAGCGATACTTCTCCAACATTCCATCTAATGTTAGGAAGGGGACACTCTTTGTGAACATGCGTTTATTGTGGACAGGGACATTTGGTTGCCATGGCACTGGGGGTTGTTTGCGCTTGAGAGGCTATAACGTCAAAATTAACATGGAAGGTGAAATGAATATGCTGCTCTCTACAATTTACTTTAGTTTAGTTCGTGTACTTCGAGTACAAGTACTTTTCCTGAATAGATACGCGTTACTCCTACGCAGAAGGCGAGCACTGTACTCGGTGTGCTTGAACGATGGGTTGAAATACGGTTTAAACCATACATGGAGCGGCGATTCTGGGTAAGACCTGACCGAACAGCTAGCTGGTGGGATGATTTTTTCATATGCCTATATTAAATGATATATCAAATATAAACATTTAAACAAATAACATTTCTGATACTCGGATTTTTCAAATTTCTCACACGCACAAAGTTTTCATTTAGCAGCTGATGTGTCATGCTAAAACACCTCTTGTTTCGTTACTAATACATAATTTGGCGCACTTTACGCATCACCTCCCATCTCTTTGCGACGAACACCCACTTTCCCTTATACCATCCCAGCAGCGGTAATCTGCGCTTTCACTCAGGAGCGCCTCCTTTGGAAATACGGTTTTATGTCTTTACCCACAGAAATTATGCCTGAAATGGGTGCAATCCTGTTCGTAAATGAGGCCCAGAGAGTCCTAAACAAAAATTCATGTCTTCGTTCGAGCCTTTCAAAGGCCTTGAAATGGATTACAAGCAGGTGGAGTATTTCTCGCTGGCTCATTCATAGAGCCATTATAGGCTATGCTGTCGTGGCTACAGAGGAAGGGTGATGCTCTGCAGGATTTCTTTAATGGGGAGTTCTGTAGAAAAACTCATGAGAATGCCTCAGTCCCTCACAATGCCGATTTCCAAGGTGTCTTAAAGTACAAATGACTGGTTTGTATGGTACCTGGCACCTTAACATATTCACCCATGAAAAAGTGCCCCTCATGTTACATAGTTTAAATGAAATGAATGAACTTAAATGCCCTCTTTAGTTCTCACATACATTTAATAATAATAATTTTATAATAATAATTTCACAATTATAATTTCACATAATTTCATTGGCCTGCAGAGGGCCTGTGACTCTTGTTTCTCCTGCCACCACCTCCTGCTGACTCTCAGAGGATCACGGTCAAGGGCTGTCAGAGAAGGTATGATATAAGTAGTTCTGCAAGACAAGCCTTTGACAAAAACTTGTTATCCATTGCTACTAAAGGTAGGCTATATGTATAGTTTTTTATTCTTAATCCTAGCCAAATCACAAGATATGGACTAAACAAACCCATAGACACACACACACTTTTTGAAAAGCTGCATGAAAAGAAAGAAATACGGTTTGGTTTTTATTCTGTTTCCACAGGTGGGCAGGGAACAAGGATGGAAAACATTTCATCTGTCAGTGACATTCTTGTACTGGAAGAATTAGACCTTTCTGAGTCATCCACATATCCAGTGTTTTTCACATTACTCTTTGTCTATATTGCACTGATAATAACCAATGTTGGTGTTGTTGTTATCATAATTGCAGAGAGAAGCTTACACGAACCCATGTACTTGCTATTCTGCAACTTGTCTGTCAATGATATCCTTGGTAACACAATCTTACTCCCCCATCTATTGTTTGACATGCTTTTTAAAAACAGGTTAATTTCTTATAGTGCGTGTGTTACACAGGTATTTGGTGCTCATACTTTTGGCTCCGCTTCACACACCATACTGATGATAATGGCCATTGATAGGTATGTGGCTATATGCAATCCACTGAGATACAGTGCAATAATGACAAAAAAGGCAGTTGTGACCTTGTCTGTGTCTGCTTGGGCTGTTTCAGTTGTCCTAGTAGGTGTATTAGTGAGCCTCAGTGTCAGGTTGTCTCGTTGTACATCAGTTATTCCAAATTTTTATTGTGATAATGCTTCCTTGTTCAAGTTATCTTGTGAAGATGTGTCTATTAATAATATATATGGACTGTTTTATACTGTTATATTTTTGTCCTCATCTATGGGTACTGTTGCTGTCACATACATTAGAATTGCTATCACATGTTGGACTAAGAAAAATGCAGAACTCAACAGCAAAGCCATTCAAACGTGTGCCAGTCACTTAGTTCTGTATTTGATAATGCTATTAACTGGCTTCATTATTGTCATAATGCATCGTTTTCCAGAGTACCCATTTTTAAGAAGACTTGTAGCTATTCTTTTTCATGTTGTGCCTGCTAATTTAAATCCAATAATTTATGGTATACAAACTAAACAATTAAGGCTCAAGATATTGCAGATCTTAGGTAGAAAAATAACACCCAGCTAGAAGATAAATATAAATATTTTAGGAATAATCTTTAATCATATGAAACCTTGTAGCCTTCATCAATGTGTTTTTGTTTTACCCCTACACACTGCCTGGTCTATTCCCATCTCACCTCATAATCCTAATGGTTATTTTCCAGTGTTGTCAATAAATAACAACCTCTGGAAATGTAAATCAGGATGAGATTTCTTTACAAATCACCACAACATACAGTTGTTTAGTAAAACACCTATGTTATTAATTTCCCAAGGCATGTATTGCCTAAGAGTTAAAAAAAACCTCATGTAATTCATTCCCCCTGTTCTTATCAGACACATTTAATATGGCTGAGTGTAGTTTAACATTATTGAAAATGATAACATGGTTGAAAAAACAATGTTTCTGCCCACAACAATTTATTTGTTAAGAGATTAACAGCTGTGTTAACAAATACAATTGAATTGTGCACAGTGAAACTGATAGAACTGATAGCACACTGAAGCTGATAGCGGCCTACAGAAACCTCTTGTGGGGAAGGATGAAACTTTTGTCACATAGTTCATCAGAATATGCCATAGTCAATAATTAAATGATCTTATACCTAGTTATAATTGTTACTTTTATTTGGATTTAACTAGCATGTAAACAGTTCCTGGGTGGATATACTTGATTTTGACCAGGGGAGTGAGGTGCGACATTGGTCTCACCTTCCCCCCCAGGTCGGGACAAAGCTTTCTATCCAGGGCTTATTTGAATAGACGGTAACACCTCTAAACTCAGTTTTTTAAGAGCAAATCCTACAAGGAATAAATCAGACGAGTCTGAGGTGACGCTATGAGTGGACGTTCAGGCTTTGTCTCCCTTGGTTGGCCACCACTGTATAAGAATTAAAAGCTGGATCTTGACTGACTAAAACCTAAGACTGAATCTTCAATATATGGTATAAATTATATCCCATCACTTGTTAATAACCCAAAGGATGCAAGTGATCAAGGCTTATCCTGGCCAGACCTGACAAGAGCACTGTCCATCCTCCGAGGAAAGAGCAAGAGGGGTTTGTAGAGCAGTAAAATGAAGAATCAATTATCCTGGGGTGTCTGAAGACTTTACTGAAAGAAATTAAACTCAAATGTTTTATTCAATTGAGTTACATTTCATTAATTTATATAGTGCAGGCAACAACTAACATGATCTCAAGGCACATTATACATCCCAGGCCTGAATATATACTGTATGGGGAATGGTGGTGTAAGGAAAAACTCCCTTTTAACAGCCTAAGAAACCTTGAGCAGAAGCCAGCTAAAAAAAAAATGGGGGGGGGGGGGCATCATCACCAACCTGGTAGAGAGACAGAATGAAACGGGATAGGAGGGAAGACAGGAGTCAGCAGCAAGTAGGTAAAGTCATTCAGATCAGTGAGAAGTAAACATTAATGTACATACACTCTAGCAGGTAGGTAGCTCTTTTGAAGCCCCAAGCCATCAGCAGGACAGGGCATCAGCCAGTGCAGTTTCCACATCACAAATGTGCCTGACCTGTAGTTTATACCGTCATGAAAGCAATGCCTTATGATTAATCCACTAGACATTCAAAGAGTGCACAGGTAAGTTCTATGTGTTCTCACTGGTGTGTCCTCCGATGAGACTGACTCTGGGTTCTGGGGAAACTATTCTGTGTACTGCCACTGTTGTGGGTTCTGCTGGTGCTAAGTATGTGAGATTACATACAAAGTAGGTGTACGCATAGCTACAGTCTACTAGCGGTAGCGCTGGGGTAATACATTAAGTTACATTGGCTACATAGTTCAGGCAAATAACAAATTCCCCCTAAAACAAACCAGATAATTACCTGTCCAACAGAAGAACAGCAAGCATTTTAGACGTGACCATATACGGGATCTGATTGGCTAGCGCCTGTGCTGTCAGTTATGCATGAAAGGCAATTTGATTGGCTGACACGTGCTTTGCCTCAAGAAAAGTTGAACATTCTTCAACTCATGCCGCAAGCAAAGCATGAAACGCAACGCAAGGGAACCCAACGGAGCCACAATTCAGTTCGGCAAAGGATGACGTCACCCCATTAAAAGTGCAACGCAACGCAAAGTTGTGAATGCTCTGTAAAGGTGCCAGCATGTTTCTGCAACAGCGGCTGCGGCTTTTCACGCTGTTGTGTCGATGTACTCGTTTCAATTCATGGTTCCTAAAGGGTTGCTCGTGTTGCAAAGCAATTCACCGCCAGAACAATAGGTGGAGTAACGTTTTTTGTCAAAGACGACCTAGAGAATGACGTCTTTGTGTGTGGAAGTCGTTGGTTTGTTTATTTACCATGTCTTGTTGTCCACTTACACAGTGAATGATGGCAACCGAGATCATTGGGGTTGTATAAATGTTCATACCTCCTCACCTCTCCCAACGGGACCCGACCAGCCAGGCCGTCTTCGAAAAATATTTAGAAATCATACTAGGGCTCAGGTCGGCCGGACACATCAGCAGGATAAGACATTGAACATTCCATATTTAAAATATCTTAATAAGAAGTGAAGTCAACGTGTGTAGGAGCCATTTCTGTATTTATTTTATACGTTATTTTAATGCTTGCATTTATTTCTATTTTCTGAGAATTTGTGCCCTCTACAGGTCAAAAGGCCAATAAATAGGAGAGTGAACTGTTGGAGGTGCGGCTGACTAGGAGCACACAGCTTTTGACCTTGCTGTCTGATTATTTTGCTGGAGGATAGGCCTCGCTGCTCTTTGTGCTCTGAAACTTTATTTATTGATTTATTCACTAACCACAAGTTGTACCATCCATTTTGTTAATAAACCAACCACTTGGAACTGTACTTGGACCGCTTTGGATTTAATTTATTTTCACACCACAAGCGTCAAAGAACCCCCAGTCAACGCCAACAACGTGACTTAACAAAGGGACACTCAGGATAAATGGTCACTATAACGTGTCTGCTTCACACGATGTAGAAGTTTGTTTATTGACATAAGTTACATACAAAAGTGAAAGATAAAAGGCCAGAGAATCGCCAGGTCATTATGTGTGTGTGTTGTCAGTGTTTGTAATACAGTGGTGTGGGCCGCAAGTTAACTCCACTTCACAGGTACACCTGCCGATTCTCTCGCCTTCTGTCTTTCACCTTCGAATAATGTAACTTATAAACACGACGTTTTAAAGCGCTGTGGCCGTCATTAAAATATGTATTAATAAACGAACTTCTGCATCATGTGATCTGTCTTTTTCACCACTGGTACTGAATTGCCAACCTTTGTATTTCATGTTTCATATCACATGTATTCATAACATCAAGCCTTTCGCCCACTACACTTTCATGCTCCGGTAAGTTTTTTTCCTTTGTCCCGCTGCAATAAATACGCTTACTTCACTCAAAATAAAACCTACAGTTCTGGCGTTGAATTGCTTTGCAACATGCACAACCCTTGGGGAACCACTTATGTATCTGCAGATGATAGAACAGTTGCCACTGTGTTGACATAAAAAAACTTTCACTGCGTCAGTTTGGAGAGAATGCGCTAATTCACCAAACAAATAGGCTACTTTCAAATTCATTTTTCACCACTTGTTAGTCATGTCATCCATTCATATCGATGTAAATCAATCAATACTAATACAACTTTAACTGTGATGTGTTTTTGTTTAATTTCGCAGCTTATTTACTGTATAATCAACGATAGCAGGTGCCCGTTTGTAAACATTCCACATTTCATTTGCTTAAAACACACAGCAGTAGGCTACTGTCAAATCAGAAGGCAAATCAGCTGTCACTCGGCTATTACCTGACCAATACCTTTCAAACTCGGTGATAGTATTCACAACTAATTTGTCCTTCATTCTATCAAATGTTAGCATGCTACTACTTACAAGGTAAACAGCTTGCTAGTGGCGTGATTGGTTTGTTGACCTGTCAATCTCACTATAACGTCTGGTATCAACACAACCCCAATGCGCCAGACTCCTCCTCCGCCATCCGTTGGATCAACGCATTCTAACGTGTACGTGTGCATGGTCCCTAAGGGCCATATAGAACAGGAACCTTTGATACAGTTTTGGATAATGTGTTTTGAAGCGAAACATGGTTTCTTCAAAAGGGTTATCTGCAACTTCCACAACATTTGGTTTTGACCAATTCCTTGAACATTTCTTTGCATATATTTTTACTCTCCACATGGCAATTGTTGATGTGAACAAGCTCTTTGACCATCATCCACTCCATGCAGCCAGATCTTACAGAGAGGATGATTTCAGTCTCTACATTTCATTAAGATACAGGGTGTTTTAGTATGTTGAGTGTGGCATAATGGATATACATACATTGGTAAATAACATCTTAAGTGTTAATCAATAAAACATTTTTAATAATATAACAACTGCCTAACCATAGATCCTGAGCAACAAGATACAACAAAATGCATAACTGGCTGGTGACAGCTGCAACACTCAAGGCATGTTGTACCTGGTATCTGTAAATACCCTCCTTCACAGTAGACCATGTGCTGTCTGAGAGATTTACCCCTATTTTGAAGGGGTATAATTTGTAGTTTTCTCAGCCTAACAACTTTTGCAGTATCAGTGTATGTCAATTCAGCCTATAGAGATCAACAGGCCACAAGCTTGAAAGGCTGTGGATGCCACGCGGACGACAATTCCCCATTTTTTTTTTCAGAATCATGTTGTTCACTTTCCAATAAAGAATAGAATAGAAAATAGAAAAGCCTTTATTGTCATTGTATTCGCATCCAACGAAATTTGGAAAGCTGCTCCTGTAGGTGCGACGAGGGCCAACAACAACATACAACACAACAATAGTACAACTAGCTAAATACAAATAGCTTAAAAAAAATATATATATATATATATATATATATATTAGGAGTTCAACAAAGTGAGGTGGTATAGATTAAAGTACTTCCCTGAGGAACAATAAATACAGCAACAGTACATCCCTGAGGAGCTTTACAATAAATACAGTAACAGTTTTGTTTATACACATGTGTAAGGTGACTGAGATGGCATATATGACCTTGCAGTCAATAAAGTGATAAGTGTATTAATATTGCATGATGAAATTCTATGTTAAGTGCATGTCAGTATTTAATGTTCTGATGGCCTTCGGGAAAAAACTGTCCTTTAGACGCGTGGTCCTTGCTCTAGAGGACCTGTACCGTCTGCCCGAGGGCAGGAGAGTAAACAGGTGGTGGCCTGGGTGAGAGGAGTTTTTCAAGATGTTATTGGCCCTGCCAAGGTAGCCGGAGCAGGCAATGAATTCCAGGGAGGGCAGTAAGTAGCCAGTGATTTTTTGGGCTGTGTTGATGACCCTTTGGAGGGCTCTCTTGTCTGCCTCAGTGCAACTGGAGTACCACGCCAAGATGCAGTAGGAGAAGTAGGAAAAAAAATGTACAACTGTATTGAGGGGGTACAATTTGTAGTTTTCCCAGCCTAACAACTTTTGCAGCATCAGTCTATTGGACTTATTCTTCCATGCTATTGGGAATGAAAATCCGTGAGATGTAGTGAGTATTTTTGTGTACTTCATTGTGCAGTGACACAAGTGTCTTAAGCAAGGAGGCATGCTATGGTTTTTATTTTAAGGTGAGACATTTCTCTGAAACAATTGTGAAATTGGCGTAGTTTGATATGCCACACTAAAGCACAACAACATTGGTGCAAGGGGGCGATGTGTTAGGCCTACATATGTTTTTAGAGCATTAAATGTCAAAATGCTTTACCGCTCTATGGATTAAATCAAACTAAAATCTTTTCGTTTGTGCTGTTATACCACAGTATTCATGGGCTTTTACTTTGAATTTGTACCGTCTCCCATCCAGAAATCAGGACCCGAAGCGACCTGCACTGATTAGGCTAGTTTCACATTGCTCCATACTCTAAAGCCTATATTTTCTGTTACCTCACAATCCCTTTGCTATCCCACTATTCTTCAATTTTCCACTAACATGCTACGCCACGACATAGATCAGCTCATAGAATCAGTAAAGTTTTACTGATGGAGGTCAGGGAGGGAGGAAGAGAACCTAAAAGTATTGAGAAGGAATGCAAATGATTGTGAGGGAATGCAAAAGTAGCTGAAAAAGAAAATCCTCATCATCATCATAAGTAAAGAAAAATATCCCACCATGACCCTTAGTGGGCTCCATACAAATGAGTTGAATGGAAACCCAGCTAATGTCTTTGACCAGATGTGACACAAATAGGTACATCAAAGATGACAGTGATAAAAACTAAAATTGTTGGTGAAATGTGTGTGTGGCGCTAACTGTACTGTGAAACTTCATGAATGAGGACCATTATGGAAACACGTTGAACCATGGACAGTGTGTCCTGTGCATAGCACGAAAAGACAGGTTTGCATGGTACCTGGCACCTTAACATAATCACCCATGAAAATAGTGCCCCTTATCTTACATAGTTCAAATGAAATGAATTCATTTAAATGGCCTCTTTAGTTCCCACATGAATGTCATGCTGTTGGCCTGCAGAGGGCCTGAGACTCTTGTTTCTCCTGCCACCACCTCCTGCTGACTTTCAGAGGATCACGGTCAAGGGCTGTCAGAGAAGGTATGATGTAAGTAGTTCTGCAAGACAAGCCTCAGAGAAAGACTTAGATTATTATCCATTGCTACTAAAGGTAGGCTATATGTATAAGTGTTCTATTCTTAATCCTAGCCAAATCACAAGATATTGACAACATAAACCCATAGACAAACACATCTTTTGACAAGCTGTATGAAAAGAAAGAAATACTGTTTGGTTTTTATTCTGTTTCCACAGGTGGGCAGGGTACAAGGATGGAAAACATTTCATCTGTCAGTGACATTCTTGTACTGGAAGAATTAGACCTTTCTGAGTCATCCACATATCCAGTGTTTTTCACATTGCTCTTTGTCTATATTGCACTGATAATAACCAATGTTTGTGTTGTTGTTATCATAATTGCAGAGAGAAGCTTACACGAACCCATGTACTTGCTATTCTGCAACTTGTCTGTCAATGATATCCTTGGTAGCACAATCTTACTCCCCCATCTATTGTATGACATGGTTTCTAAAAACAGGTTTATGTCTTATAATGCGTGTGTTACACAGGCCTTTTTCACCCAAACATATGGCTCTGCATCACACACCATACTGATCATAATGGCCATTGATAGGTACGTGGCTATATGCAATCCACTGAGATACAGTGCAATAATGACAGCTAAGGCAGTTGTGACCTTGTCTGTGTCTGCCTGGGCTGTTTCAGTTGTCCTAGTAGGTGTGTTAGTGAGCCTCAGTGTCAGGTTGTCTCGTTGTACATCAGTTGTTCCAAATTTTTATTGTGATAATGCTTCCTTGTTCAAGTTATCTTGTGATGATGTGTCTATTAATAATATATATGGGCTGTTTTACACTGTGGTGCTGCTTTCCTCGTCAATGGGTATTGTTGCTGTCACATACATTAGAATTGCTATCATATGCAGGACTAAAAAAAATGCAGAACTCAACAGCAAAGCCATTCAAACTTGTGCCAGTCATTTAGTCTTGTATCTGATAATGCTACTGACTGGATACATTGTCATCATCATGCATCGGTTCCCAGAACACAGAATTTAAAAAAAACTTGTTGCTGTTCTTTTTCATGTTGTACCTGCCCATTTAAATCCTATAATTTACGGCCTACAGACTAAACATTTAAGGCTGAGAATTTTGCAAGTATTTGGTAAAAAAAATACACACAGTTAGAGGAATCTCAGAATATTTCTGAATCAACTTTAATCGTATGGAAACTTGAAATCTTCACATAGATTATGTAAAATCTATACATACTTGGAAACATTCTTCTATTTCATAAAAGACACATTCAAAATATTGTCCTAAATTAGATTTCCTATTATTTTCTCTGTAAAATCTTGGAAAGGAAACTGAGCGTAGAATTACAATCCAAGAGCAACAGTGTACACGCAACCCTTGTTATATCTGGTCCCTGCTTAGGGAACCGAGGTTACGTAAGTAACCGAGACGTTCCCTATCGCAGTTGGACTGCGATATAACAGATTCACGCGTGATAATACAGTGGCAGCCAATCACACACACCAACTTACACATTGCTTTTGCCCTCCTAGAGGTTCATACAGCAGCTGGTGGTGAACATTACAGGGCACATCCTTTATACATAGGCGAAAGGGATCAGTGATCCCCCGCCTGTAGGAAACCAACCCTAGAATGGTTCATTCGCAACGTAACACGTAGACGTTTATAAACACATACATCACTATATCGTTCTCAGGCCAGGGGATTCAAAGATCGGCTGCCTGTAGAACACCTTGTAAAAAACTAGGTTCAGCCACATCTAACATATAGAATCTAATAAAAGTGTGGCGAGAACTCCAGCTTGCAGCTTTACAAATTTCTTCCACTGAGACTCCTTTCAGTAAGGCCCAGGAAGAAGAGACCCCCCGCGTAGAGTGCGCATGCAACTTCTCCGGGGGATCTAAAGACAAACTCGTATATGATAACACGATAGCATCTACTATCCAACGGGAGAGGCTCAGTTTTGATAGAGGTCTGCCTTTTGCACGTGTGCCAAAGCACACAAACAGCTGATCTGATTGTCTGAATGCCCCAGTGCTTTCAGGTGCCAGGCCCTGAGACGCCACAGTTCTGGTTGGGGATGGCAAACTGTCCCGTGCGCCTGTGATAGGAGGTCTTTCCGAAGAGGCAGCTCCCAAGGCGGTAGCACTGACATATTGATCAGATCCGCCACCCACGGCTGACTGGGCCAGTGGGGGGCTATTAACAGCAACTCCCTGCCCTCGTCCGCTATCCTGCACAGCACCTGCTGGAGGAGCGGGACCGGGGGAAACGCGTACAGACGCAAGCTCGGCCACTGGTGGCTCAGTGCGTCCACGCCCAGTGAAGGGTTGTCGCCCCCTAGCGAGAACCAGAGTGGGCAGCAGGTGTTCTGTCTGTTGGCAAACAGATCCACCTGGGCCCTGTAAAAACGCAGCCAAATCTGATCCATCACCTGAGGGTGTAGACACCAATCTGCTGCCTGAGGGTCACCCCTCGATAACAGGTCCGCCCCGTAGTTGAGGTGGCCTGGAATATGAACTGCTCTGAGGGAACGGATGTGAACCGCTGCCCACAGGAGCAGGCGGTTCGCCCAGTGATACAACGACAGGGAGCGCACTCCGCCTTGGCGGTCCATCCTTCCAACACATGCCGACCACTTAACTTGGGCAGAAAGTGCCGCAGTGCCAGGATGACCGTTCGCAGTTCTAACACATTTATATGTGACTCGGCTTCTGCTGCAGACCAGCGACCGTTCACAAACCTCCCCTCGCAGACTGCCCCCCACCCTTTTGTGGAGGCGTCTGTGGTCACCACTACGCGGTGCGTCACAATGCCCATGGGGCCCGACGCCGCGAAGAACTGCGGGGTTCTCCAGATTGACAGGGCTTTCCTGCATCTGGAGGTCACCGCTATTCTGTGGTGTCTGTCCTTGGTAGAACTAGGTTTTAAGGAGAGATACCATATCTGAAAAGGCTGCATACGCAACATCCCCAGAGGGAGAGCGATTGCGGCTGATGCCATCATTCCCAGCAGTCTTTGGCAGCACAGGGACGAGACTTCTCGTCCCAGCTTGAACTGATGCATGCATGATCTGATGGCTTTTATTCGGTCTTGAGACAGACTGACCTTCATTGAGGTGGAGTCTAGATACATGCATAGGAAATGTGCGGTTTGGCCTGGGCGCAGAACGCTTTTTTCCTTGCTTATCACAAAGCCGAGGCGGTACAAGTGTGCCACCACTAGATGGCAGTCTTGTACCGCTGCTGCTCTTGAGCGAGCGCAAAGCCAATCGTCCAAATAGTTGAACAAACGTAGGCCTCGTTGTCGCAACAGGGCGATGGCTGCTTCCACGCACTTTGTGAAAACCCTCGGTGCCAGAGCCAGACCGAACGGGAGTGCGTGGAACTGGTATGCTATTCCTCTGATCGCAAACCTCAGAAATCTCTGATGTCTGGATTGGATCGGGACGTGGAAGTAAGCATCCTTTAGGTCTATCGTGATGAACCAATCGTTTGGTCTTATGAACTGAACTAGCCGGCGGGGAGTCAGCATTCTGAACTTCAACGGCATAAGCGCTCTGTTCAACACACGTAGATCTAATATTGGCCGATAGTTCCCGTCCTTTTTGGGGACCAGGAAGTATCTGCTGTAGAAGCCTGAGTCTGCCTCCTCGGGAGGCACCACACTTATCGCTTCTTTTTGGAGCAGGGAGTCTATTTCTTTTCGTAGGAAATGAGACTGTCCCTGCGGCACCACTGATTGGACCACCCCTCCGAATCGGGGCAGGCGAACTGCAGCGTGTAACCCGCTGTGATTGTTTTTAGTACCCATGGTGACGCAGCGCATGCGCGCCAACTCTCCGCGCAGCCTGCCAGGCTGGGCTTTGAGTTGAATAGGTCGGGAACTAACCCGCTCATGGTCAATAAGTCTAAACCTAGATCTGCGCCCGCTCCGCCTAGGGAGGGGGACGAGATCTGGGGTTGACCCCTCATGGTTTTGAAAAAAAATGGAGGGTGCGAGTGCAGTGTGTGCACCGCGGGGGGAGTTACACATGCCTTAACGCTGCGCCTACTGGGGCAGTGGTCGTGACATTTGGATGTGGTGCTTGTGGGAACCTGTTTACCGTGCTTGACATGAATTTTGCATGAGAGCAACCGCTCCCCCTGTCTTTTTGGCGGCCGACGGATCGGATCAGGTGGCCGGCGGTCTGCCCTGGCCCTTCCCCCGGCGAGCAGCATGCTGCCGTGGGGCTTGGGCTGCGCTCTGAGCTGAGGTGACTGAGCGGCGGGGCGGAAGGGGTGCCTCTGCCAGCCTCACCGGGTGGGTATCTTGGCCGGAGGTGCTGGGGAGCGTAAACCACTCCGATTCTGACCTGGAGTCGGGGTCTTCTGCCCCGAGGGGGACTGCTGCTCCGAGCCACTGGAGTGAGACATCCACGCCTGGAAGGCCTCACGGCTCTTCTGCTGTTCCTCGAACTTAGCAGCCATCGTGCCCACGGCCTCTCCGAAGACGCCATGGACGCTGACTGGGGCGTCCAGCAGCGGCGCCTTCTCCCTGTCTGTGAGTTTAGCCAGGGTCAACCAGAGAGACCTCTGCGTTGCCACAGAGGCCCCCATGACCCTTCCCAGGGCCTGGGAGGTGCAGCGGGTGAGGCGGAGCGACAGGTCCGTTGCCCTGCGGAGCTCCATCACCGTCTCGTGCCCATCCCCCAGCGACGCGGCCAACTCCGTCAGGAGTTTGCCTGGTAGCGCTGTAGGAGCGCTGCAGTGTTCGTGGAACATGCAGCCTGCCCAGCAGCCAAATAAGCCTTTTTGGCCAGAGCCGGCTGGTGCCTGGCCACTCGTGTGGGCAGGAGGGGTCTCTGGCCGAGGCGCATCGTGGGGGAGGCGGGTGAGAGATAGCCCGCCACCGTGTCCTCCACCGGCGGGAAGGAGAGGTAGCCGCTCTCCTTGGCCTGGTCGAGGTGTAGGTAGGCAGCAAAGCCCGGCACCGGGGCACGTCCCGAGTAGGGAGTGGCTCCCGTGGTCTTAAGCTCCCCATGCACCTCCGCAAAAAAGGGGATGGGGCTGGGGGCTGCTACGGCTGGACCAGCGTAGAACTCCCCGTCCAGCAGTGAAGCCTGCACGCTGGGAGGGGGAGGGAGAGGGAGACCGAGGCAGCTCGCCGCCCTCAGCGCCACCTCGTGGAGCTGCTGGCCCAAGGTCCTGGATGTAGCCGGGGGAGAGGTTGCCCGCGGCTTCACATTCAAGCTGAGCTGCATCTCCTCCTCATCCGAGGCGTGCTCGTCTGAGAAGTCGAGCAGACTCTCGTTATCCAGGCCGGTCCAGCTCTGGCACAGGCTGGTCTTCGCAACCTGGAGGTAGCTCCACCGCCTCGTGGTCCGCGGCCACCAGGCTGGCAGGCGACGGAGACAGGGAGAGGCTAGCGGGTGCGGCTGCGGCTGCCTAACACCACGCTGCCTGGGGCTGAAGGGACGCACAGTCCTACAGGGGGGATTCCCCTGGACGGAGCTGGCGTTGCCTTCTTAGCATCTGCGCGCTCCCAGAACGCCAGACGCTTGTTAGCCCTTGCTAGCGTCATGCCAGCGCAGATGTCGCAGGCCGGGTCGCCGCCATTGAGAGCCGCCTCCGCGTGGGCCCTGCCAAGGCAGGCCACGCAAAGGCGGTGGCTGTCGCCTCTGTCCCTGGCGTGCCCGCAGTCGGGGTAAGTCTGAAATGAGAAAGAAAGTTAATTTCACAAGCTGAATGTTGGGTAGCAAGAAGCTAGCAGGCTAGTCAGAGACTTACCCAGCTAACCAGCTAGGATAGCGACTCTACTTTCTTAATAGTAAGTCGAACTTGTAGCACTCAGAGCTAGTGAGGGTAAGAACCCGAATAACTCACCAACTCAAAAAGAGTAAAAGCACACAAAGAAAAAACTTAACGGAGCGGGGAACGAAGTGCTTGGATTGATCATTTCGAGTCGAAGTTTCTTAAGAGAACGATTCGACCGTGTGCTTCCCAATTTATAGGCTCCTGAGGGGGCGGGCTCAGGAGAGGGAATGGATGAATCGCGGCCTTTCAGGCGTGAATGAATAATGCTTCGATTGGTGCCATGACTACGTCATGTCCCATCTGTTATATCGCAGTCCAGCTGCGATAGGGAACAGTAAATTATAGAAAATAAAAGCATGAGAACATTAAGGCATAAAAACAGTAAAATATAGGAAATAAAAGCATAAAAAGAATAATAACAATCACTAGTCTACTACAGTAATGCTTCAAAGGAACTGTTCATGGCCAGTTAGCAGAAGGCATCTGAGAAAAGTTTGGTCTTTAGTCTAGATTTAAAACTGAAAGTAGTTGGAGCGTTTTTAATGTCATTCATAGGGAGAATGTTGTTGCCAAAGACATGAATGATGAATTCTCAAACGTCAGATCTCTCACTCGGTATGAGATATTTCATCCATACTTAAGCTTCTCAAGCTAATTCTTTGTCCCTCCCTAATTGAATACAGAGTGATGGCTAACTGTAAGGGATACAATGTCAATAATAAACAGTCAATAATAAAATGTCAATAATAAGATTAGATTAGATTCAACTTTATTGTCATTGCACAGAGTACAGGTACTGAGGCAACGAAATGCAGTTAGCATCTAACCAGAAGTGCAAAGTAGAAGAGTGCAGAGTATGTGCAAATGGTAATATAAATATAGATAAATATGGTATATACAGTATGACATAAGATATAAGTGGTATGAGCAGTAAGAACATGAGCAGCAATAAAGGTGATTAGTGCAGATGTGATATAGATATGTGTAAAGTGCAGATGAAGTACAGGTGAAGGTGGCAGTAGAGGTTATAAGTTATAAATGAGGTAGGAGACATGATAAGATATAAGTACGATGAATATGGATGACAACAATTTAACATAAATAGATATATACAATGAACAATTTAGTGCAAATGTTCAGTGGCTGGAGGTAGGTGTGTGGCAGTCAAGCCAGGGTAGAGAGGGGGAATACAGGAAGGAGTGTGAGGGGGTAGCCAGGGGGAACTATCACCGTGGTGCAGAGTTCAACAGGGTGACAGCCGCAGGGAAGAAGCTGTTCCTGAGCCTGCTGGTCCGGGAACGGAGGGCCCTGTAGCGCCTCCCTGAGGGGAGGAGGGCAAACAGTCTGTGGTTGGGATGGGAGCTGTCCTTCTCGATGCTGCGCGCCTTCCGCAGACATCTCTTGCGCTGGGCAGCATCGATGGTGGGGAGTGGGGAGCCAGTGATGCGTTGGGCAGTTTTCACTACCCTCTGGAGTGTTTTGCGGTCCGCAACAGAGCAGCTGCCAAACCAGACTGAGATGCAGTTGGTGAGGATGCTCTCAATGGTGCAGCGGTAGAAGTTCACCAGTATCTTAGGAGACAGATGGGCCTTCTTCAATCTCCTCAGAAAGAAGAGACGCTGGTGAGCCTTCTTGACTATGGTTGAGGTGTTGAGGGTCCAAGAGAGGTCCTCGGAGATGTGGACACCCAGGAATTTAAAGCTGGCGACACGCTCCACCTCCGTCCCGTTGATACAGATCGGGGTGTGTGCGCCACCTTTGGTCCTCCTGAAGTCCACAATGAGCTCCTTGGTCTTCTTGGTGTTGAGAGCCAGGTTGTTATTGGCACACCACTCTGCCAGGTGCTGAACCTCCTCCCTGTAGGCCGACTCATCGTTGTTGCTGATGAGGCCAATCACCGTTGTGTCGTCTGCAAACTTTACAATGGTATTAGAACCATGTACAGCTGTGCAGTCGTGGGTGAAGAGGGAGTAGAGGAGAGGGCTCAGCACGCAGCCCTGTGGGACACCAGTGTTCAGGATGAGGGTTGAGGAGGTGTTGTTGTCTAACCTGACAGACTGGGGTCTGTTGGTTAGGAAGTCCAGAATCCAGTTTCTGAGGGAGGTGTTGATGCCTAGATCACTGAGTTTAGTGATCAGTTTGGAGGGGATTATGGTGTTAAATGCAGAGCTGAAGTCTATGAACAACAGTCTCGCATATGTGTTACTGTTGTCCAGGTGGGAAAGGGCGGAGTGTAGTGCCGTGGAGATGGCATCCTCCGTGCTCCTGTTCTGGCGGTAGGCGAATTGGAGGGGGTCCAGTGTGGGTGGTAGGCATGTTTTAAGATGAGCCAGGACCAGCCTCTCGAAGCACTTCATGATGGTTGAAGTGAGTGCAACTGGGCGAAAGTCATTAAGGCTCGCTGCTTTGGAGTGCTTTGGCACCGGCACGATGGAGGTGGTCTTGAAGCACGTGGGGACAGCTGCTTGGGCCAGTGACAGGTTGAATAAGTCAGTCAAGACCTCAGTCAGCTGCCCAGCACAGGCCCTGAGCACCCGTCCAGGGATGCCATCAGGGCCAGCAGCCTTTCGTGCATTAGTCCTGCTCAGTGCAGCACACACGTCGGTGGAGGAGAGTGTGAGGGGCTGGTTGTCTGTAGTGAGTACAGCCTTGATGGCCACCTCCTGGTTGTCCCTATCGAATCGTGCATAAAAGCTGTTAAGCTCATCAGGGAGTGATGCTTCGCCGGTTTGGGGGGAGGTGTTGGTGGGTTTATAGTCCGTTATGGCCTGGATGCCTTGCCACATGCGTCGGGGGTCAGAGTTGTTATTGAAGTGCTCTTCAATCTTGAGTTTGTAGCTGTGCTTGGCCTTTTTGATGCCCCTCTTCAGGTCGGCCCTGGATGAACTGTAGGCCTGGGTGTCACCTGATCTGAAAGCAGTATCGCGTGCCTTCAGCAAAAGGCGGACCTCCCTGTTCATCCATGGCTTCTGATTAGGGAAAGTGGTGATCTGTTTGAGGGTGGTGACACTGTTGATGTTGGTGTTGATAAAGTCCAGTACAGATGAGGCATAGGCGTTGATGTCCGTGTGGGAGTCCAGTGTGGCCTGGGTGGCAAACACACTCCAGTCTGTGTGTCCAAACCGGTGCTGTAGTGCAGAGTCTGCTCCCTCTGGCCACACTTTAACTGTCCTCACTGTGGGTTTCACACGTTTGATGAGTGGTGTGTATTTCGGGAGAAGAAACAAAGAGAGGTGGTCAGACTGACCTAGGTGGGGGAGGGGGTCAGCTTTGTAAGCATCAGCCATGTTAGTGTAGACATGGTCCAAAGTCTTGTCTCCTCTCGTGGGACAGGAGACATGCTGGTGAAATTTGGGGAGTACAGTCTTCAGGTTGGAGTGATTAAAGTCACCCGCAACAATAAAGGCTGCCTCCGGATGTAAAGTTTGTTGCTTGCTAATGGCAGCATGCAATTCCTTCATTGCCAGCTTAGCGTTAGCATCCGGGGGGATATAAGCTGCAGTCACAGCAGTTGATGTAAACTCTCTAGGCAGATAGAACGGTCTACACTTAACCATGAGGTTAATAAGCAGAATAAATTGAAACGAGTTGTGTGTCAGATAATTTGTAATTCTGTTCAAACATGTGTAGGGGTGTTTGTGTGTGTGACTGACACTTAGTTCCAAATAAATTATATGAATATCAGGCCCAAATTTGGGGCGGCGGGGGTGGGGGTCCCTGCTCAGTGTCTCTCTCAGCCTTGGGCTCAAAAAGGTTGAAAACCCCTGCTCTAGAGACCTCATGATAAGGTCTGGTCTTAGAGTTGTGGAGAGTACCGCCTCTGGGAAATAGAGTTTCCTCCCCAGGTCGACCTCCAATCCCTATCCCTGGACTGTCTGCAGGAGATTTTGCTTGGCTTGGCCTTGGACGACTGGTCTCTGACCCTTTTTTACAAAGGTGATGGTACTCAACAGTGGTTTTGTTTTGGCTGGACCTTTCTTTCTCCTCTCTTGCTCCAGGATGTCTGCGAGCTGTGCCAACACCTTGTCATGGCGCCACCTATACCTCCCCTGTTTTGCACCCTGATAGTTACCGCCACACAACCTGCACAGTGGGTCCTCCCTCAACCCCCACCTGTGCAAGTTGACTGGGGTCGGTAGGGTGTCGTACACTGCTTGGAGCATAAAGGAGATACGGAACGGCTCCAGCCTCCACATCTCACTCCACGTGATGGTTCTATTGGGAAGGTTCCACCTTGTCCAGGCACCTTGAGTTGCGACAGCTGACCCGACCTTATGTAGAGCCCCACTGATGTAAAGCTTGAGGGTATTCTCAACCATCTTCGAAGGTGCGTGTTGAACTTCCTCTCCATCCCTTCAACTGATGCTATTGGTACTTCATAGATGGTGAGAAGCCACATAAGTCTTTGGAGTAGGCCATGTTGGTAGATCCAGCACTTATATTTCCCAGGCAGGCCAGACTTGTCAATTTTGTTAAACCATTCTTCAACTTGTTTTAAGGTGCTGCAGATGCTGTTTTTGTCTGTCAAATCAGCACTTAACTTCTTTCACGTATAACAGTAGTATATTTTTGGAATATTCAATCAAATACAGAAATCTGCATTTTGGATGACAGTGAAAATTAGGCATTTCTGTCTCCTAGTGGTGGATGTGAATATTGGATGGAAGTCAAGTCAAATTAACTTTATTTGTGTAGCACATTTAAAAACAACAGGAGTTGTACCAGAGTGCTTCAAAGCTGAAGTAAATACATTGAAAAAATGTATTAGATTAAAGAGATTAAAGAAATGAACAAATGCAAAATTGAAAAAGAATAAAATAATAAAAACTAAATAATAGGAGATATTAAAATTCAATAAAAGAGCTTTATTAAAATTGATGAGTAAAAGCAGTAAAAACAATAAAGCATAATAAAATACCAGCAAGTTAACATTAATAAAAGTCACTTTGTGCACGGAAATGGAGTGACGATAATCAGAGGAGATGAGTTTTTGCCATTTTCATGAAGACATGGACTAAAATATGGATATATTTTCTCCTTGAAAGAGACACCCCGGAAAGAGTAGATTAGATTCCATCTGTCTGCATCATAAAAGGAGACCAAACCTGCCTCATAATCCACAAACACCCCCACCCTCTCTGGCTTCTCTTTAAGGGAGAGAACAACAGAGGGACCAGCTATTGCCATATACTCATCCCCATTTCTCAGCCATATTGTCCAGAGTCCATTCTTAGGTGACAGGGTAATGGGTGCATTTTTGCTATCTAGTGGTGGATGTAAATATTAGATTGAAGTCAAGTCAAGTGAACTTTATTTGTATAGCACATTGAAAAACATCAGGAGTTGTACCAAACTGCTTTAGAGCCGTGATATTATGTCCACTGAGTGAATTATATATTTCAAATCAATAAAAAGTTGTAGTTTCTGAATGATTTCCTGTCACTACATTCAGTTTAATATGATATGTACAATCAAACATAACTGAGACAACAAACTAAAGTAGAACTGAAATGAAATCAGTAGAATTGATTAATAAGTGGACACTCACTTAAGTTGCAACATTTGCCAGTGTAAATACATTAATAAAAAGTTTAGATAAGAAATAAAGGAGAAAAGAGTAATGAGGAAATGAAACAAGTAAAAATGAATAAAAGAAGGAGAAGGAATAATAACAAAATAATGAAAAAAATACTAGAAATTCTATACAAGAGCACAATTAATTACAAGTGATGAGCAAAAGCACAAACAAATAATAAAACATAATAAAATACCAGCTAGTAAGTGTTCATAAAAGTCATTTTGTGCACAAAATTGGAGTGACGATAATCAGAGGAGATGAGTTTGTGCCATTTTCATGAAGAAATGGACAAAAAAATGGATAGATTTTCTCATTGAAGGAGACACCCCGGAAAGAGTAGATTAGATTCCATCTGTCTGCATCATAAAAGGAGACCAAACCTGCCTCATAATCCACAAACACCCCCACCCTCTCTGGCTTCTCTTTAAGGGAGAGAACAACACGAGGATCAAGTAGTGCCATATAATCCCCATTTCTCAGCCATACTGTCCAGTATCCATTGACAGGTGACAGGTGATTGGATCCCTTCCTGTTAATGGACTCTCTGGCTACTCCTAATGCCCATGCAGTCTTCCCACTGACCTCAACCTCATAGTAAAATCTACCAGAGGTCAAGCCCTGCTTTCCAAGAACATTAACAATAGGAGAAAAGCGCTTGGGGTTGTCAGGTCGATTCTGTGATGAGTTACCATGCCTCACTTGTTTCTCATCACCAGACAGGATGAGGGAGTTGTGAGCTGTATCAGGATCCAGAGTCACATCCACTGCAAGAGAGTAAAACACATGTAAATATCGTTGCAAGCAGCGACCATCAGGGTCCAAGCAGGTTTTGTGAAGCACCCAAACTGGCAAAAAGTTGGAGGAATTGACGTTTTCAAAAGCTTAAAGAAGATATTGGCACTTTAGAAAATGTGAGCAAAATGCGCAAAGCATAAGTACAATTTCTAATTTTTGGCTTAATTAGATATCGCAATATGTAAAAGTAACCAACCGAGTGTAAGTATACCACATTTCAGATTTTTAGCTGAAGTGGTTCTTGAGAAAGTGACATGTGTCAGTTGAAGGGGCCCCTATGTATACATATTCACAAAATATGGTGTTTGCCCAAATAATCTTGTAGTGAGTGTGCGTATCAAGGTTTGTTCATTTGAAAAATAAGAATCTGAAAAAACTAAATTGAGCTTTTTTGGCTTCTTACAAGCATATTGCTATTATTCCAATATACTAACAGATGAAACAAAAATTATGTTTTCATGGCCATGGCAAGACATACCTGCATACTTTGTAATCTCCATTCCTGTGTTAAAAAAGGGAAGACAATTATTCAGATATGTCCCTCGGTTGTATACTCAGCTAGTAAGGAATTTAAATATTAACATCTACAGAAATTTTATGAATATGAATATTTAAATTCTACCATCAATATGAATTTGACAACCCCTACCAGGGTGAATCTCACTGAACAAAAAACATCTTTTATTTAGCCTAACATGGCATCCTTACCACCTTTAAAGGTCAACAAAAGATTTGCAAAAGATTGACTTTCTATTCAGATGATCCTTTTGCCTTTTTGCTTTCCTACAGACAGTGGAAACAGGCACATTGCTATTATTGCAAAATACTAACAAATTAAGCAACAAAAGGATGTTTTCATGGCCATGGCAAGACATGCATACTTTATAATCTTCATTCCTGTGTTAAAGAAAGGAAGAAAATTATTCAGATATGCCCCTCGGTTGTGTACTCAGCCTAATGCTAGAAGGGGATTTAAATATAAACATATAAAGAAATTCTAATATCAACATTAATTCGACAACCCCTACAAGGGTGAAGTTGACTGATCAAAAAACATCTTTACAGTGCCTAACATAACATCCAAAAGGTTGACAAAAGACTTACACTATTATTATGTGCACTCACTAAACTCAACTCATCTACTTTTCTATTTGAATTGTCATTTTGAAAGTGAAGCATCCAGTAACACATCAGCTAAATATGAAATTATATTTGCATTCAGACATAACTCTACCAAACAAGTTTACTTCCAAAGCCAATTCAACCAGATCTGGACACTCACTCAGGTTACAAAGTCTCTTCTGCAGTTTATCCTTCTCGGCAGCCATGGTGTGGAATTTGTCCTGCAACTGGGATTTCTCTTTAGTCAGGTTGTTGTAACTGGTCTGTAACTGGGATTTCTCTCTATTCAGGTTGTTGTAACTGGTCTGTAATTGGTATTTCTCTTCAGTTAGGTTGTTGTAACTGATCTGTAACTGGGATTTCTCTTCAGTTAGGTTGTTGTATCCTGTTTGCAGTTGTGATTTCTCGCTGAGGAGGTTATTGTGACTGCTCTGTAAACTTGATTTCTCTGTATTTAAACGGTCATTACTGGTTTGCAATTCTGATTTTTCTCTATTTAGGTGATCATAGCTGCCCTGCAACTGGAGTTTCTCTCTGCTGAGTTTGCTGTAACTGGTCTGCAGTTGGGATTTCTCTGTTTTGAGGTTGTTGTAAGTAATCTGTAGCTGTTGGTATTCTATGGTCATGTTGTCGTAACCTGACTGCATCTGTAGTTTCTCTTTGCAGCTGGTCTGTAACTGTTTGTTCTCCATCATTTTGAAACTGAGAAGAGCGATGGCAGACAGCAGGAAAGCACACAGCAGACCCAGACACACAGCAGCCCTCTTCCAGCGTCCTAAAGATGGGAGAGAGTACAACTAAATTGCAGGTAGGAATATACTTCATAATGGGAGTTTGAGACTCCATCTCACTACACAGTATTATATCCTTTAAAACAAGCTTTCTGTTATCACAAACAAGATAATAATTGCATAGGTTCAGTCTTTGCGTTGACATATAGTACATATATTTTAGAATAGATTTGTTTTCTGTAATCAAAAGCAGAAAATCATTGCTTGGGTTCATCTATATTTTTGACATGATGATATTACCTGGCTTTACTATTTTTTTCTGCATTTGGAAACATTTCTCAATCAATGCTTCAACGTCTGAATACTATGTGATAGGTACTACATGTACTGCAAAATTCCAAAAGTATTGTGGCTGAAAATGCTTAAAGACTGTTGCCGTCGTATATAAGAAGACAATATTTTGTTTTCATGTATGTTTTCATACCTCCTAATTTACTCTTTTACTTCTCACCTTTCTACTTTTATTCTACTTCATCACCAATTATGTCTAATATTTTGTTTTAATTAAAACAATGGGACAAAGTAGAACTCAATTATAATTTAGTTTACTTCAGAAAATGAATTAGTAAAAAATGTTTACCTCAAAACTCATACAAGCTGTTAACCATGAAACAAAGTCAGCGTTCTTAGCATTTGTAATCTTTGCAAGGATGAACCATGAGTTCATGAGTTCCCCTGATTATAAATGCATATTTAGAAATTCATATTCACCAGAGGGTTGAAGACTTGGGGCCTCCAAACTCCAGAGAGAATTTGAAGTATTGCAGGGGAACTCACCAGTGTCTGTTTCTTCAGGTTTGTCCATAGAGGGTCTGTTGACTCCATCATGGTCTAATTGTCGATAGATGCCCTCAGTCATCTCCATTCTGCCCTGCTCTTCTCTACCGGCTGCTCAGATGATCATGAGATCTTCTCCACTCTGTCTTGTGGAGAGTGACTGGAGGTGAACAGCAGACCCACAGTGTTTGGCCCATTTTATATTCATAGAAACATGGATAGAGGAAGTCCCCCATTGTATCTAATCTCACCCTAAGTGTTACAGGGGTGGAGCTTCCCTTTCCTGACATGGCTGTTAATCATCGAGAGCACATAAAGTCTCTTTCCAGTCATTGGTGCAAATGATCAGAGTCAGTGAAACAGTGGGTTTTGTTTGTTTTCAGTATGTCTGCATACATGTCTGTATATCTGTTCCTGGGTGAATCCAGCAGCAATAATTCTGCAAAAATACACCACTTGAGTTGTAAAGGTTCAAATCCATGTAATACATTCAAATTGCTCATGAAGTTGAAAGGTCTGTGTGAAGAATGCCATTAAGGGAAAAAAGGTACATGCAATGTTAATTACAACTTTTAGCGGCATACAAAACTGTAAATTGTAAGGGGTTGCATTTGTAAGAAAATATAATGGTTGTGATACAGTGGTGTGGTGAACATGGAGCTACTTTGCTGAAAACGAGTGTCAAGTAGGGTCAGGCAGAGAGGGCCTACGTGCAGTTAGTTTACAAATGAATCTGGCCACCTCCTATATGTTCATTATTCTGTCTCGGGGGAGTCTTGTCTTGTCAGGTATGTGCATTTATGTAGACCTTTAGACTGCTGATTGTTGACCTCTGCCGATTTAGAGGCTTAGCAGGTCTCCTGGATATTTTGAAGAGTATTAAAACATATACGTAAAACGTTTTGATTTACTCTTTACCCCTGTCTCTGAATCTGCTATTGAGTCCTGTACAAAACACTGATCGTTACAAAATGTCTGCATATCTGTTCCTGGGTGAATCCGGCAGCAATAATTCTCCTAAACTGCAGAAAACTAAAGGTTCAGTATCAGCAAAAAAACCGAATCCTTCTCTCTTTCTTCCTCGTTGGAGAAGTATCAGGTCATCAGAGTTTACATTTAGACAATGTAAGATATTTTATATCTTCATGTGGTAAATTGCCATTACGGATGCAGTGCTGAGCTCAGTGTTTGTATGTTCAACTCAATTCAGGACCTCTCTCTCTCTCTCTCTGTGTGTGTGTGTGTGTCTGTGTGTCATCATTGTGAGCATAGTGAAACAAGGATGGAGGAAGTCACAGTAACTGAGATCATCAGCAAAAACACATTTACACTAAATGAACCCCATCTTGCTCTTCTTCTGTGGTCGAAGACTCATTTCAGAATCAGAGTTCACAGTCAGACAATGCTGGACTTTTGTGTGTGTGTGTGTTTAAAAGGAAGGTCTCTTGGGTTTATTGTAAAATCAGTTAAGGTATCTGACTGACTGAACCTCACTGACTTGGCATACCTCACAGAGGCAAAGGGCATACTTGCCAGATACCATTTTTGTATTGAATTCCAGTTCTATGGAATCCAACAACGATACATTCAGTGTTTTCTGTAAAGCCACTTGCAATATCTGATTACTGAGCTAAATTGAAGCCAACAAACCACTGGAGAGTAACCACCTAAGTTGCAAAGGTTCAAAAAGTTTCAAAATAGTGAAACAAAAATAAGATTTTAAACACAAATAAAGTTGAAACCATGTGTGGAAAATTTTATGAAAGTAAATATGTTATGAATATTAGGAGGTACATCAGAGTAGGGTGACCTGGGGCCAGTTCATCGTAGGGTTGAAGCTAAGTTAATCAATTGGCCTTTTAGCCCGTTAAGATTAGCGAGCTGATTGAGAACAGCAAATATCGGTTCGTTAACGGCTAATCCGCATCCAAATCATGTGGTTAATTTCAACCAGTCTAAACTTATCATGGCATTTGCGCGTGCACGTCCTACTTCAAAAGGCAGGAAAGGTCGATCACCAAAACAATGATTTTCTAACGGTATAATGGTTCTAAACTCAAAGAAAAGGGCTCTTTTTTTCTCCGCTGGCGAGCAGGAGATGAACATGAACGCTTATGAAGAATACAAGACCATAATCATGGCAAAATTAAACACCGCCACCGCTGTGAGAGCAAGGTGTGTTGGGATGTTTATAGGGTGATATCTATGTATGAATACCTGACGGCAAGTGTCAACTGGTACAGAGGTTTCCTCTACCGGTTCGAATCTGCAAGGTTTCTAGTTCGAATCCCCTCACCTCCTTCCTCGATGTAGTTTTACATTTCCTTGTAAGTCGCTTTGAATAAAAGCGTCTGTTAAATGACTAAATGTATTAATAACAAATGCAATAAATTGAAGCAGTGAAAACAAATTGTCTGTATTTCTCTCTATTCTTATCAGTCCACCTTAATCATTTTCTACAATAATGATATGCTATGGTGTACTAATAACACTCATATAATTATGAGTGCTTTGTGCTCCGCATCACCGACACTACAAAAATGTACCACTCGCAAAAAAACGCAAGACAGTCAATGTTCGACTGTGGTGTTTGCAATAAATGACTCGAGAAGGTCTTGTAAATTAATGATTCCTTGTCGGCTAAATCGGTAGCGCTCATACAAGAATAATGGATCTTGGCGATCGCAAAGAACTCTCTCCCTCCGCTAATATAACTATCTAATATCAGTCCTTGGTCAATGGGATCCCTCCTTTTTCCGGGGGTGTGGCAAGCTTATCCAGCTACACTTAAGTTAGCCTGCGCTGGAGCAGGTTAGTGCTAATCGATATGTTACTATGGTGATTTATCAAAAGTTGCTTCCACGAACAAAAAAGAGGGGCGTTTTTTATCTTAGCCTGAAAATGAGCTCGCTAAACCGCTTAGCGAGCTACGATGAATACCCCCCAGATGCAAACAGACCAAAACAATGTGGGACACTGAGAGGTAACCTGAAACTTTGATATGTCTATCTAACTGAATTTAAGAAACATCTGTATTCTCGTAAACATGCCTATAGTTTGTCCTTGAAAGTCAGTTAGGCCATGAAAGATGCAGGCTACAGCTTTTGCTGTATGAAAGATATGATGAGCACAGTATTGTTTGTCATCCCAAAGGCACACTAGTTTTGCAACTTAACATACTTTAATTGATAGATATCCAACATGCATTGGCCATTACAGGCCTGTCAGGCAACTGACCTTGAGCAAAGCAGCAGTGTTACATAGTCCTGGGTTTCTGCTTGCTTCCTGCTTTGGTCTGTGCGTTTCTTGCTATAGGTGGAGACTGGGCGTGGTCATGTAATTACCAAGATGGACGCTCGCTCTCGCCTCACAAAAGACAGAAGCTGGCACACAATCTATACTATAGTCGATATACTGTTCCCTTGAACTCTCTGTTCTGCCAAATATTCCTGATAATGTTTCTTGTTACCTGGTGGTTATTTTCGGCACATTATTAGTTGTAGTTAGTTAGGGTAGGTAAGTAAGTTGGACTTCGGAAAACTCACTTTTTGTTTTGCCTGTCTCGTGAATTGTACGTCGGGCATGGGAGCCAGGCAAGTTCACACCACCAACACAGTAAGCGTGAGGTTTTCTTTTTCCTTTTTCCTGTCAGTCTTGTAACCACCTTTTTTTTGTCTGGGATTTTGGGGCTTTCTTTGATTATAGTAAACTTATACTTTTGTGCACCAAAACCAACACTGTGGCTTTGTTTGTTATGATTTCTGGTTTTGGGATTCGTAACAAGCAGGGATCATGCAGCTCAACCCCACCATATTAAAGATTGCATTGTCAGCTGCCATAGTTGCAATTATTGGGTAACAGGGTATTCAACGCCCCAACATTTCCATTACAATATACATTTAGCTACGTTTTGTCAGGGCTGAATGTGCCCCTGATTACTGTTTTTTGTGTAGCGCTATTAAATAGAGGAGATACTATGCCGCAAATGCATAAGTGGCTTGTGTGCCGTTCAGGTAAAAACAACGCATCCACTTGTTCTTATTTCTGACAATTAAAAACCAAATGACCAATAAACATGTGGGAAATTATCAAAAACCTGTGCAGTACAACGCAAAGTGGAACACCTGGTCATCCTACATCAGGGGTGTAACATTGGCATAAACTGTATTGCTGTATTGCTGCATTTTGTTAGCCTCTCGCATCAAAGGACAAAGTCACAGACCAAGCCTCACCCTAGACAGTCCATACACATTTGTAACGTTAAAACAGAGCAAGTTAACTCCAGACCTTTCAAAATAAAAATACAATTACACTAAAGACAATTACACTAAATAGCTGGTTTTGTCCAATGCACTTGCAGTGGTGTTTATTGTAGACAATACAGTTTAGTGCTAGCATAACATCTGCGGATAAAATAAAAGCAATCTGGTGCTTTGTCAACTGCAACTTCTGTGGTTAGGTGACACTGGGTTATGATTACATACAGGGGCGGTTTTTCCTACAGGCGGTAAAGGCAGTTGCCTAGGGCGCCACTCAGAGGGGGTCGAAAAAAAAAAAAAAAACAAGAATTGAGTTTTTTTTGCGCCCCCTTCTATATCTCCAACCAATATTTTGACATAAAAAAAAAATCTAACATTAGGGTAAAATGAACCAAAAATCGAAAACGGAAGGGGTACGTACGTCCTTGGTGTTGTCAGAACATGCTAGCACAGTGAGGCATTTGGTTAGAGAGTGTGTGTGTTCAAGAAACTTTGAAGAACAAAATAATGAAGAGGCAAAAGCCATCCGGGGCGCAATTTAAGAAGAAAAGAAAGGAAGAAGGAGAAAGGTAAATCCTTGAATCCTGTTCTAGCCTAGAATGAATTCCAGATAAGAAAACGTTCACGAATGCGTGAATTGCCCCCGGCACTTTAGTGGAGTTAAGAAGAAAAGATGTACCTTATCATTGAAAGTTTTCCTACTCCCTGTCACATAGTTCTTTAACCCTTGTATGGTATTCATTTTTTTGTTACTCAGAAGGTGTTGTGGGTCTGGTGGACCCGCTCGATTTTTGGGTGTTTAATTCAACACAATCAAACAATTTTATGGTAAAATACTCAACAGATATTTACTTCATTACAATTAGAAGCAATATGAACAGCAAATATGGTTAATATTTGCCCTTTAACTTTGTTATATCACATTTATGAATTGAAGTGCTACCCGTTTTTTTTTGTTTTTTTTTACAAAATCAAGATATCCCAATTATAATCAAGATATCAGTGGACAAAATTCAACACATTTACAAATGAAGAAAGGTTTTCCATAACTATTTGATTTTTGTGAATTTCATTTGAAATCAGGTCAGTTTACATAGCACAACATGGGTGGATGGGGCACCAGCACTGTCCTCCTGAATCCTCCTAATAGTAGCTGCAGAGGCTGAGGTTCTTGGAACATGTTGTCTTCTCAGGATTTAAGGTTTCACCAGTGTCTTTCCCAGTTCCTCGAGAAAAAGGCTTATCCTCTGGAGCTTCCCTCTCTTCCACTCCGGGTTCAGTGCCATCCAGGTGACAAAGGCGTTGTATGCCATGATGTCCAATATGGTAAATAAAATCGCCAGTGGCCAGCGTAGGGTCCTCCTTTTACAGCTGTAGGCAGACACCAGCTTGTCTATGTTGTCCACCCCTCCTTTTGTGGCATTATAATCCATGATGATCTCTGGTTTTTGAGTATCACATTCTTGCGTTTCTTTGGCACATAGGATACCAGGGACGTGTCAGCCGTGTACACAAACTTGGAAGAGTTGACAGGCCTGTTCTTTGTAGGCAGCAGTTGGGGTGGGAGCTCAGACCTGTTTTTTCTTATCTTTCCCACCATGGTCAGCTCCTGTCCCAGCCTGTACGATGTAAAATAAATTGTAGCATGTGATGTTGTGTCCACTGAGCCATGTCCAGGACAACTCTCATTCCTTGATTTTTCTCAGGGCGTCCTCATCAGGTTACCCTATGTAGCCTTGTAAGTTCCAAGCATATGAGGAAGTCGCATCACAGGCAGCCCAGATCTTTATACCATATTTTGCAAGTTTAGATGGTATATAATGTCTAAAGGGGCAGCGGCCCCTAAATGGCATCAGCGGCAGGGGCAGAAACACAAAACTCTTACTCACACTTACTCACACACTCACTCAAACACACACACATACTTAGCCTACATACACACAAGGCCCACATACACACAAACACACATAAGCGTGCGCGCACACACACAAACACACACACTTACAGCAGGCCCACTCACATACACGTGCGCGCAAACACACACGCGCACACACACACACACACACACACTTACAGCAGACCCAGACAGGAGGAGAACAGACTTTAGGTACACAGGACCTACAATTTCCACACTTTTATTTGCCCGGGTCCAGTGGACCCGAACACCCTGTATGTAATATAAATGTGTAGGGGGGGTTACGGTGTGCGGTCAATGAAAATTTGGTCTGATATATGTTCTTCACAGAAAATGAGCCAAAGCCAATGAGTCTGAGTTTGAAAAAATAATTAATCATATTATTTTTGTTAGGATAAAAAATGAAAACGGGTCCCACAGACCCGAATACCATACAAGGGTTAAGGATTTTACAGAGGCGGGTATATAAAAAATGATATGTCCATTTATTCTACATTATACAAAAAAAGACATGATTAAAATAGGGGCGTACATATAAAGCCAATAGCCAGTGCAACAACACTACACATATCTTACTCGTTGCATAGCACACCCATTAAGGAAGCCAAACACGGCAACTTGTCAACAAGTGAGAAATACTGGTAAAAATCCAAGTGTTGTATTGTCAACTTTAGCAAGTGGATTGTATGTAATCTTACTAGTTAGCTAACGCTAGCTAGCCAGTGACTTGTGACGTTCCTTGTTATTGCCATTCAATCGAAACATCAGTTCAAGTTCAGCTGTACCGCAATTTGCGTCATTTTGTGTCATAAAAATTTGAGTAATCACATTTGGACAGCTTTAGTTTTGGTGGAGCGAGCCAGTTTAATTAGACATGATTCAACTAATCAAGAGCTATGCATCTTGGAATAAAAAAATGTCAGGCTGTCCAAATACACCAAAATGCTTTGTTGGAGCCAGAATGGGTTTTGTTTATTGTTATTATTTATAGTTATGAAATATTAGGATAAGTGTTTTGCATTTATCATAATTTAATTAAATAATATTTTGTTGGTATTTGGATTTGCTTTGTGTACTGTTGAACAACCTGGAGGTGCGAAATTGCGTTGGCCATGGCCCACTTCGTCAGGTGACTGCAGCACCTGACCTCGTGGAGACAATTAAAGCAGTCTGGACGCGTCACTCCAGAGACAAGTAGGCAGGCATGCAGCCAAAAGGTTTTTTGACCGCAGAAAGCACAACAAATTTGAAATACGGAAAACTTTGAAACTCTGCTGTTTCGCACCTCCAGGTTGTACCATCACCTCAATTCAGGTACATAATTCTTCATCTTTTTTGTTGCAATAAATCAACTATCAACTAAAACCCAACAGTGCTTGAAGCGCGTCAACCTAAGGCTCGAATAGGAACGAACTTGACTAGCCTACATAATAGCTACATTTAACAAATGATGATAATACATACTTTTGTTATATCATTTAAGATTCACTTTTAGAAGACTAAGAAAACATTATTTGCAGGCGATTGGGAAGATGACATGGAGGTGTGTGTGTGTCCATTAACAGTTGAACAGGGGGCGTGGCTAGAGCGCCAAATGTGCTAGGGATGCCCCTGATTACATATCTGTGTACTATTTCACTAGTAGTAGTAGTAGTCCTTTATTGTTACAGCACAAGTACACAAGTACCAGCAACATAGCCTGTCGCATAGTAAACTAGTGAAAATGGCAATCCCCCCGTCCATACGTGGACATCTAACAAGGGGGTAGACAGGACGGGAAGACAAGGTTGAGGGAAGAATTGCAGCATAAACATGAGGAAAGGGAGGAGAGAAAAAGGCGACCCCCAGACTATGCTCCTAGAGGAGTACAGTGTGGGAGCAGGAAAAAACACCTCAGCACATAAGCACATACATTTTACAACATGACAGAACTCAAGACTTGCAACAGGGAGAGGGGAGGGGGGATGGAGGTAAGCCAGCGCAAACAAGCAGCCATCTGGTCCAGCAGCCATGATGGCCGTGATCACAGACCCGCCTGTCACACTGGGGGTACGAAGCGGGATGGGGGTCATGGGGTGGTGAATGCATATCTGTAATATGTACGTGTGTATTAGAGGATAGATACCCGACCCGAGCCCGTCGGAAACCCGTCGGGAGCCGACGGGTCGGGCCGGGTTCGGACAAATATTTAGAAATTATAATCGGGCTCGGGTCGGGCTCAGACACATCAGCGCGATAATGCATTGAACATTCCATATTTTAAAATATCTTAATAAATAGTGAAGTCAACGTGTCTGCTTCACATTATGCAGAAGTTCGTTTTTGAGAATAAAACAGCCTTCTTCCCGTGGCGGAAATTTGCTTAGTTCCTAGCTGTGACAACGCAATTACAGGTGGCAAAATGGCATCAAGGAGGAAGTTAAAGAGAAACTGTCATCTGGAGAGTTTAAAACGATACTAAACGAAGGGAAATCTACTGTATGGAGATATTTCTGCTTAGTAGTCGACGCAGATTCTAATTAGGCTGTTGGATATGTCCAATGTAAGAAGTGTGACGTTTTAATGAAATATGATTGATGCAATCCTCTGTCTCCACAACAACATGGATTAAACCTCGATGGTTGGACTATGTAGATAGTTTTTCAAGAAAAAAAAAGATCTTCAATGGTAAGACTTGTCTGTTGTGCCTCCTTTGGTTTAGCATATAACGTGAGTTTTATTAAGGCATAGCGTGTGTAATGTGTGAGCTATTTCATTCCGTTTGTTAACCTTTCCTGCTGTGTGTCTCTGACCGTAGTTGGAGATTGCAGGGGAGACTAGTATTTTAACTTCGCGGTTAATTCCGTTTCCTTTCCATCTGCGGCTGGTTAGTAAATAAATGCCCACTGTATTCTTTCTGCGGATTTATTCGTCACGTTTTTAGCTCCTGTCACTAAATCCAAACTATGCATAAGCATCACCGTTCTCTCTCGCTAGCACACCCAGCCTGTACGTGCTGCTCTTAAAGGAGCCGCACCATTTTACAACACGTTCTTGCAATGTGAATCATTTAATTTAAATATACGTATTGGCCTTCTTGTGCACGCTTGTTCGTTTAACAGCGCTTGTTTGTGTGAGCGAGCATTTATCTGTTGATGGCCGAGTCTAATAACGCCAGGCTATTCATAAAAAACTTACGTAAATGTGGCATTAGTATGAACAGTTGAGAAATTGATTCCGTAGGGCTCGGTTCAGGTTCGGAAAAAAATATTTGAATGGCTGTCGGACTCGGGCCGGGCTCGGTTACTACTCTGTCGGACGCGGGTCGGGCTCGGGCAGAAAAATTCGGCCCGATCCATGCTCTAGTGTGTATGTATGTAGAAAGTTCGTGTATGAGTAGGCCTAGATTGTCGCCTTCCCCTAGGCCCAATCAGACAGATTTTCAGTTTGCAAGATTGTCGTTGCCATGGAGACAGCCTTGAAAAGCTCCTGGACAGAGACAACAATCCACAGGTGTCTGTGGAAAGGGGGAAGGGAATGCAAGAGAGTCTCACTGCAGCGATCTTCAGGGGAGTTGTTGTTCCAGCAACGGCCTTGGCCAAGGCCCTTGCTGGTTGAGGGGGCCGAAAGCAGATAAGATTGGGGTTGTTTGGGCTTGAGAGTAGGCGCCAATTTGCTCGTCTACTCCTTTTCCGTCCGGTCTCCGAGTTGATCCAATTTCCTTTGCAAAGCCGTGAACTTCTCCATGTTGTTATCCATATCGCGGTTAATAACCGCCAGGATGTTATCCATATCGCGGTGTATAGCCACAGTCTGAGTGTCAACAGCTCTGCCCAGCGCTTCAATCATGTCGGGCAGCCTTAGGGGGCTTTTGACAGCTGTCACTGTTTCTTAAATTTTTCGATAAACCAGGGCAGTGCCTAATCCAATCAGCAAAAAGCTTGGATCCCTTCCTGTTAATAAACTCTCTGGCTACTCCTAATGCTCATTTGCTAGCACGCAGGTAGAATGATGAAAGCACTTGGGGTCGTGAATTTTCTGTGTTGTGTCGACATGCCTCACTTGTTTTCCATCAGTACGAAATATGTATTTGTTAGCTGTATCAGGATCCAGAATCACATTTACTGCAAGAGAGTAAAAATACTTGTAATTAAAGTTAAATGCCTTTGAAGGCCTATGCAGTCTCTCAGAATGTACTGCCCAAAGTGTTGTCTCCACTAAAGGCTAATGATTTTCTTTTGTCAAGTACATGTGGTGTTTGTCCAACTAATCTTGTAGTGCTTGTGCATATCAAAGTTTACTAATTCAATTTTTCAAACAAGGTTAACAAATACACATTGCCTTCATTGCAATTCCATAACGCATGAAACCAATTCATGTTTTCATGGTCATAGAAAGACAAACTATACTGTGTAATATCCTGTAATCAATGTGTTAAAAGATAAAAGAAAATTGAATCACATTTAGATCTGTCCCTCAGGCATTATATATTCAAACTGCTAGCTGAATGTCTTTGTAAATAATGTATTGATGTATATATGTATGTATGTATGTATGTATGTATGTATGAACAGTATGTGATGTATTTATTTTAAGACTGAAAAACATTTACAGAAATATCTTTACTTTACCAAATGAATTCACCTATAAAAGTTTAGAATCACTGCCAGGGTTAAGACAGCGTCTGTCTTATTTGTCCTGCGTAGCATAACATTCCTAGTAGTGTTCTGTTTCATTTCATTCTTATGAAGGTCAACGTCAAATTTGGAATGATATTATATGCACAGAGTGAATTATATATTTGAAGTTCTAGTTTCTGAATGATCAACATTTCTGTCACTACATTCAGTTTAATATGATATGTCCAATCAAACAGGACTGAGACAACAAACTAAGTTCTAACTGAAATTAACTGCAAATCACAGTGGACACTTATTAATTAATACAAAGTCTTGTCTTTAGTCCACCATTCTCGGCAGCTATGGTGCTGAATCTGTCCTGTAACTAGAAAGTCTCTCGTCATATTATTGTAACTTGTCTCACCTGCTCAATCTCTTAGGTATATCTCTATACAGAGCAACACATCATCAGATTGTTGTACCTGGTTTGGACATGATTGGTTTCTGAGGCGTTTTTCGTAAAGCAGTCCTATGATGATGGCCACCAGCAGAAAACACAGCAGCCCACTTGTTATATCCTACTGGGGAGATAATTCTTAATGATATGAATTTAGATAGACACAGTAATTATGTGTGGGAGTAAAGAAAGGATGAGAGAAAGGAAACAACTGCAGGCGATTGAGAGAGGTCTAGTGCCGGTGTCGGTTCCTGTCTACAGTATTTTTTCTCTCCCACTCCCCATCTCTCTCCCCCACTAATGTCCTGTTGTGTGTATAAAGAATTCTGAGTGTGTGGGTGTGTGGGTGTGTGTGTAAAGGAAGGACTCTTGAGTTGTGAAATTACACAATGTAAAATTAATGAAGATACCTGACTGACTTAAACGTCCCCGATGTGGCAGATGGAAACAGAAGGGATTCAGTAGAATCAAGTGTCGCTGTATGTCAGTCCCATTGCCTAGTTCACATGTAGACATAACAATTTAATATCAGTGTAGAGTACAATTAAATCAGCACTTAACTTCTTTCACCTATGACAGTAGTTTATTTTTGGAATATTCAATCAAATACTGAACTCAGCATTTTGGATGACATTCCTGTGACAGTGAAAATTAGATTACATTGGATGCATTTCTGCCACCTAGGGGTGGTTGGAAGTCAAGTCAAGTCAAGTGAACTTTATTTGTGTATCACATTTAAAAACAACAGGAGTTGTACCAGAGTGCTTTACAGCTGACGTAAATACATTGATGAAATGTATTAGATTAAATAGATTAAAGAAATGAACAAATAAAAATAGTGAAAATGAATAAAAGAATAAAAACTAAATAATAAGAGATATTAAACACTCAATAGGAGAGTAAAAGCAGTAAAAATCAATAAAACATGATAAAATACCAACAAGTTAGCATTAATAAAAGTCATTTTGTGCACGGAAATGGAGTGACAATAATGAGAGGAGATGAGTTTTTGCCATTTTCATGAAGAGATGGACTCAAATATGGATATATTTTCTCCTTGAAAGAGACACCCCGGAAAGAGTAGATTAGATTCCACCTGTCTGCATCATAAAAGGAGACCAAACCTGCCTCATAATCCACAAACACCCCCACCCTCTCTGGCTTCTCTTTAAGGGAGAGAACAACAGAAGGATCAGCTAGTGCCATATACTCATCCCTATTTCTCAGCCATATTGTCCAGAGTCCATTCTCAGGACTCGCGGTAATGTCTCCCTTCCTGTTAATGGACTCTCTGGCTACTCCTAAATCCCATTCAGTCTTCCCACTGACCTCAACCTCATAGTAAAATCTACCAGAGGTGAAGCCCTGCTTTCCAAGAACATTAACAACATAATCAAAGCGCTTGGGGTTGTCAGGTCGATTCTGTGATGAGTCACCAAGCCTCACTTGTTTCCCATCAGCAGACAGGATGAGGTATGTGTGAGCTGTATCAGGATCCAGAGTCACATCCACTGCAAGAGAGTAAAACACATGTAAATATAGTTGCAAGCAGCGACCATCAGGGTCCAAGCAGGTTTTGTGAGGCACCCAAACTGGCAAAAGGTTGGAGGAATTGACTGTTTCAAAAGCTTAAAGAAGACATTAGCACTTTAGAAAATGTGAGCAAATTGGGTAAAGCATAAGTACAACTTCAAATGTTTGGCTTAATTAGTTCTTGAGATGTCGCCATATGTAAAAGTAACCAACCAAGTGTAAATATACCAAATTTCAGATTTTTAGCTGAAGCGGTTCTTAAGAAAGTGACATGTATCAGTTGTAGCGCCCCCTATGGATACATTTTCACAAAATGTGGTGTTTGTAGTGAGTGTGCATGTCAAGGTTTATTCATTTGAAAAATATGAATCTTAACAAATTAAATTGAGCTTTTTTGCCTTCTTACAGACAGTGGTAACAAGCACATTGCTTTTAATCCAATATACTAACAGATGAAATGAAAAGGACGTTTTCATGGCCATGGCAAGACATACCTGCATACTTTGTAATCTCCATTCCTGTGTTAAAGAAAGGAAGATAATTATTTAGATATGTCCCTCGGTTGTATACCCACCTTAATGTTAGTAAGGAATTTAAATATTAACATGTACAGACATTTTACGAATATGAATATTTAAATTTTACCATCAATATGAATTTGACAACGCCTACAAGGGTGAATCTCACTGAACAAAAAACATCTTTATAGTGCCTTACATAACATCCTTACCATCTTTAAAGGTCAAGAAAAGATTTGCAAAAGATTTACTTTCTATTTAGATGATCCTTTTGCTTTTTTTGCTTTCTTACAGACAGTGGTAACAAGCACATTGCTATTATTGCAAAATACTAACAAATAAAGCATCAAAAGGATGTTTTCATGGCCATGGCAAGACATACCTGCATACTTTGTAATCTCCATTCCTGTGTTAAAGAAAGAAAGAAAATTCTTCAGATATGCCCCTCGCTTGTATATTCAGCCTAATGCTAGAAGGGGATTTAAATATAAACATCTAAAGAAATTCTACTATCAACATCAATTCGACAACCCCTAACTGGTTTCTAACTGGGATTTATCCCTATTCAGGTTGTTATAACTGGTCTGTAACTGGGATTTCTCTTTATTCAAGTTGTTGTAACTGGTCTGTAACTGGGATTTTTCTTTAATCAGGCTGTTATAACTGGTCTGTAACTGGGATTTCTCTTTATTCAGGTTACTATTACTGGTTTCGAACTGGGATTTCTCATCTTTCAGGTTGTTGTAACTGGTCTGTAGCTGGGATTTTTCTTTGTTCAGGCTGTTATAACTGGTCTGCAACTGGGATTTGACTTTATTCAGGTTGTTATAACTGGTTTCTAACTGGGATTTCTCTTTATTCAGGTTGTTGTAACTGGTCTGTAACTGGGATTTCTCTTTAGTCAGGTTGTTGTAACTGGTTTCTAACTGGGATTTCTCTTTAGTCAGGTTGTTGTAACTGGTCTGTAACTGGGAATTCTCTTCAGTTAGGTTGTTGTATCCTGTTTGCACTTGTGATTTCTCCCTCAGGAGGTTATTGTAACTGTTCTGTAAACTTGATTTCTCTGTAGTGCATCGGCCATTCCTGGTTTGCAATTCTGATTTCTCTCTATTTAGGTGATCAAAGCTGCCCTGCAACTGGAGTTTCTCTCTGCTGAGATTGCTGTTACTGGTCTGCAGTTGGGAGTTCTCTGTTTTGAGGTTGTTGTAAGTAATCTGTAGCTGTTGGTATTCTATGTTCATGTTGTCAAAACCTGACTGCATCTCTAGTTTCTCTTTGTAGCTGGTCTGTAACTGTTTGTTCTCCATCATTCTGAAACTGAGAAATGCGATGGCAGACAGCAGGAGAGCACACAGCAGACCCAGACACACAGCAGCCCTCTTCCAGGGTCCTAAAGATGGGAGAGAGTGGAACTAAATGACAGGTAGGAATATACTTCATAATGGGAGTTTGAGACTCAATCTCACTACACAGTATTATATAATTTAAATCAAGGTTTCTATTATCACAAACAAGAAAATTATTGCATCTAATTTACGCCAGCTGAGTTATACTTATTTTATTTATTTGTATTTTTATTTATTTATAATTTTTTTCTTTTATTCAAATTTGTATTAATATATTTGTATTTGTATGTATGTATTGGATTCATATTACCTTACTGATATTACATTGCATTAATACAAGTTTATCTATCATCTATCTATACAGTACATTCAATTATTTAATTTACTGAACTTTAATTTAATTTTCTTAACAAATAAAGTGTTTTAGAAAAGATGTTCAGAACAGAGTTTTGCAGAAAATCATTGCATGGGTTCATCTATTGTTCTGAGATATTGCCTGGCTTTGCTAAAAAGAATTCTTCCAAGTTCTGCATTTTGATACATTTCTCAACCGTTGCTTTAAAGTAACACTATGGAGTTTCTGGAGCTGCCAGGTAGGGCGCTACTTTTTCCTGGACTATTCAGTAACTTATTTGCTGTCTTGCTTTGTCTTGTATTGCACTTGCTTGATGTTTGACTTTGTTAGGAAAGTTGTTGACTCGCTAGTTTGTCATAAACAAAGTAAGCAGATGTAGCCCTTTGGAAAAGTAGGCTAGATGCTTAAAGTTCATTAAAAGTATAAATAGAATAGGTTCATAAATCATAATTAGAATAAGTTAATAAATAGAATACATTTAAAAGATTAAAAACTATTAATACGGTTGTTATTGCATATGTTTCCTGGTTAAGGTCATGTATTGTCATATACCAATATGACATGTATTTTGATTTCTTTTCTACTAAGTTCCTGATGTTGTAAATGTTTTCAAGGTTTTTTTATTTTGATTACTACATGATAAGAAATTGAAATGTAAGAGTTTATATGATGTTGATATTTGTAAGCCAATGAGATCAGAGTTGTAGGTCAGGGGTCAAGGGTAAGGTAAGGGGAACGTAGAGGAAGCGAGAGGGAACGAGGAGACAAAAAACGAGTGAAGACGTATGGAGATTTGCTCCGCAACACTTCTAAGTTTAATGTGAGAAATACCCTCCATTAAGCGTATAATTGTCATTGTGTGTTAGACTAACTACTAGTGAAGCTTATAGGACAGTGAACAGTTATTTAGTCGTGGTTGGATAATAGTTCAGAGAACTTGGAGTACTGAGCCACCGATTTGCTCTGAAGGCTAACTTGGCTAGCGCTAGCCTAGTATTAACGGGTGTGGAAAAGGGTAGTCTATTCGGCAACCTTATTAACCTAATTGTTTGATACTCTGGGCCTCATTTACTAACAGAACTGCACCCACTTTAGGCGTATTTTTTGTGCAAATTGCGGGGAAAGACACGGAACCGTATTTACAAAGGCGGGGCACTTGAGTAAAAACGCAGATTGCCCGCTGCTGGGAGGGTATAAAGGAAAGTGGGTGTTCGTCGCAAAGAGATGGGAGGAGATGCGTAAAGTGCGCCTAATTATGTATTAGTAACGAAACAAGAGGTGTTTTAGCATGACATATCAGCTGCTAAATGAAAACTGTGTGTGCGAGAAATTTGACACAATTAATAAAAAAAAATAAGAAATGTTATTTGTTTAAATGTTTATATTTGATATATCATTTAATATAGGCATATAACAAATTGTCCCTCCAGCTAGCGTTTCTGCCAAGTCTTACCCAGAATCGCCGCTCAATGTATGGTTTACTTTAAAATAAGGTGGCCAGATTTCTATTCGTATTCTTTTCCTTTTCCACCCATCATTTAAGCACACCGGGTACAGTGCTCGCCTTCTGCGGAGGAGTAACGCGTATCTATTCAAGAAAATAACTTGAAGTACAGTAACTAAACTACCGTAAATCCTCAAATTGTGGCCGGGGTCTTTTATTTACTTAGGCTGCACAACGCACTGGCCTTTATTTGGGGCAGGCTTGTATTAGGGGCAGGCCTTTATTTCTTACTTATCTTCTGTTATAGAGTTTTATTATCTAAATCAAATAATGGGCATAATTACAGTAGGCTAATATCATTCACTGCATATGCGTTCAACACTTCCTACAACCATTTACCGATAGGCTATAGAATGAAACCAGTAGGCCTATAGGCTAATCAACTTTCTGTAGGCTAACCATGTAGAAATTAATCAGTAATAAACCATTGTGTCAGTCTTAAGAAACATCGTTTATTGCAGATCTTTTCCAATTTTCTCAATTTCAAAAATATCACTCGGCCAAATAAAAAGTTTATCGAGTAGCGCTCTCTGTGCAGTGTCAATGTAACAATAAACATCTGCTGCCGTCAAAGGAGAGCAATCACAGAACAAACAGGAGACAACCAAAATTAAAAAATCCATTCGACGAGGCTGGTTAACTTTCTTTCTTTATGGCTGCATTCAGTTCATTCTTTTGATTCTTGAAGTATCTAATTAATCTCGGGTCAATGTCAAACTGCTTTGCTGCTTTTTCTCCCGAATGTTCTTCAGCATACTTCAACACCTTCTCTTTGAATTTAATATCAAATTTTCGCCTGGGTGCCATAGTCTACTGCTTTATGATCCCTTCTGGAAAAAGTAGCCTAGCCAACTAAAACGTTAAAGATAAACATGCATTTAGGCTAAACAATAACAAATTGCCAGATGTGCCTTCATGAACAATAACAAATTCGCCTAGTAGGCCTACGTGGGAAAATGTCTTTTCTTATTGCAAACAGCCCATGAAATTAGCCAACAACATTATACATGAGGAAAACATGTATTTATTTACAAATTAAATTGTGATGTGTGCTTTGTGCTGATGGCATAGGCGGAGATCCCGGAGGGGACGTGCATGTGAAAAAGATGGCAACATTTCGTCGCAGTGGGAGGGGGCGGGGTCATCCGCTTGTATAAAAAATAGCTGGCTAAACTCCATCGCGGGGGAGGGGGCGGGGTCATCTGCAATTTTCCTGTTTCCCCCCCCCCCCCCCCCAGGAATTACTCTCTGAAATGTTACCGTGTATTGTCCCCCCCCTACAATGAAATGGGATCTCCGCCCCTGGCTAATGGACTGATGCTGGTAGGCTACAGTAAAATAGGCTACCTTATTTTACCCCCGGCCTGTATTCGGGGCCCGGCCTTTATTTGTCCGTATCGACCACGCCCCCGGCTACTATCTGAAGCCCGGCCTCTAATTGAATCCCGGTCTTTATTTGAGGATTTACGGTAAGTAAATTGTAGAGACAGAGCAGCATTTTAATTTTACCTTCCATGTTTATTTTGACGTTAAAGCCTATCTGAAAACCTCCGTTACCCCTGACAACGTATTGTGGACTAGTTGTTGTGCAGGTGTTGGGTGATATACAGTCAGACCAGGGATTCCACACAATGGCTTTATTTCTGCATTCACAATTAAAAATAGATTGCATGAGTTTTTCAGCATTCGCGACAGCATTCCAGATCTGAAGTAACGTAAAAACAATATCAGGACAATGCTCTCTTTAACTCATGCTATTATCTCTGTTAAAACCCTTGCAAATTGCTGTATAGCATTACATTTTGAGAGCATCGGACAGTGTCAAACATCGACCATTCTGTTAAACAATCAAAATTCTAAATGTAATAATAGATTAACAATCGATATGCTCAGTTTAATAATGGATTAACATGACAATGCGAACGTTTGCCGATAACACACGTCGTCCGATAATTAACACCATTACGATAGTGCAGTGGTTCCCAAACTTTTAACAGTCCCGTACCCCTTCAGACATTTCATCTCCAGCTGCGTACCCCCCCCCCCCCCCCTCCCTGTTGAAAAAAAAAGTTTTCCTTTTCACCTTTTACTTTAATTCCATTTTAATCCGTTTCGGCTCATTTTGGCCACATCTTAAGCAATTGCTGTACACGAGCTGGCTCCTACACACTACAACATGCTAATGTCGCTTGTTCTCGTTGTTTGTGGTAGGCACTATATACCCATGCAAACGTAAATTCTCACAGGAATTACATCCAGACGAACTGCTAAGCTAGCCTATTTGATCTATACTTACTGGAATAGCTAGCTAGCAGCATAAAGCAAATTAAGCCCTCAAGATGCGCTGTGGTCGGCTGCACAGATCTGTACATAACGTCCCAGCCTCAGAAGACACAAGAGCAAAATGGATTGAATTCATATTTAATGGTAATGTTCCGGAAAGAATTGGCAAAAGTCTGTTGGTGTGCACAAGCCACTTTGAATTGGACTGTTTTACCAATCTGGGCCAATATAACTCTGGACTGGCAACAAGATTGACCTTGCAAGCGAGATCGGTACCATCTATTTGTCGCAGTACAGACGAGGGAATTGTAAGTATCTTTAAAAATAATCATTTTGACCGCTTCAGTCTAGAGTTCATGTTCAGCAATTGGTGGACACGTGTCATGTTAATGTTCAGGCCCTCTCAATGTGTGAGAAATGACGAGACTTCACTTGTTAAGGCAAGCAGCCATCTTAAATACACGTCAGAAGGGAGGTTACTTGGTTTCATTGTAAAGGTCACTAAAGTAACTGACTGACTAAAACCTCCCTGATGTGGCAGATTGAAATGGAAAGGAATGGTCAGCAGAATCACATGTTCCTGGACTGTAGTCCAATGACCCTATTCACCCGTAAAGTTTAATCAGGTATACAGCTGGGTCATCTGGTTCAAACTTCACAGTGGTATGCCTTACACGTAGGCTACCTCTTTGCATACCTTTCTAGATTTCAAATGCCAACACCATTCGTACTGTGAAGGCCACTAAGAATACAGTATGTCTGCATACATGTCTGTATGTCTGTTCCTGGGTGAATCCGGCAGCAGTAATTCTGCTAAACTGTAGAAAACTAAAGGTCCAGCACCAGCGAAAACCCAATCCTTCTCTCTTTCTTCCTCGTTGGAGAAATATCAGGTCATCAGGGTTTACATTTAGACAATGTAAGATATTTTATATCTTCATATGGTACATTTTCATTATGGATGCAGTGCTGAGCTCAGTGTTTGTATGTTCAACTCAATGGACCTCTCTCTCTCTCTCTCTCTCTGTGTGTGTGTGTGTGTGTGTGTGTGTGTGTGTGTGTGTGTGTGTGTGTGTGTGTGTGTGTGTGTGCGTTTGTGTGTGTGTGTGTGTGTTTGTGTGTGTGTGTGTACGTGTGTGTGTGTTTGTGTGTGTGTGTGTGTGTGTGTGTGTGTGCCAGCATAGTGAAACAAGGATGGAGGAAGTCACAGTAACTGAGAACATTAGCAAAAACACATTTACACTAAATTAACTCCATCTTTCTCTCTTCCTCTGTGGGAGAAGACTCAGTTCAGAATCAGAGTTCACCGTCAGACAATGTTGGACATTTGTGTGTGCGTGTGTTTAGAAGGAAGGTCTCTTGGGTTCATTGTTAAATCAGTTGAGGTATTTGACTGACTAAACCTCGCTGTCTTGACATACCTCACAGAGGGAAAAGGGCATACCTGCCGAGGAGAGGTCACACCACTGGTACACTATACAGGATCCTGTGTGTGTCTGTGTGTCTGTTTGTGTGTTTGTGTGTGTGTGTGTGTGTGTCTGTGTGTGTGTGTTTGTGTGTGTGTGAGAGAGAGAGTAAAGGAAGGACTCTTGGGTTGTGAATTCACACAATGTAAAATTATTTAAAGTATCTGACTGACTTAAACCTACCTGATGTAGCAGATGGACTTTACCTTAGTCCCTTTGCTTATTTCACATTTAGACAACACAATTTCATGTCAATGTAGAGTACAATTAAACCAGCATTTAGTTTGTCTCGTTCTCGTTCAACCTTATGCAGTACTCCACATTTCCAAAGGTGGCTTCAAAACACCAATACTGACTAAACTCGCTCAATTATGGCGAAACTCATATTATTGTCAAACGAAATGTTCAACTCCGTTACAGTAGCACACCTATTATACCTACAAAAATATTTGGGACATTTTTTGGGTCATTTGTGTGCTGGAGCACATCTGGTAGGAAGATGGAGCCTACTGTCATGCAGTAACTAAACCTGAAAATGAATATATATTGATCATCATAATGTCATGCATTCTCACAATAGACTGCTTACTAAACTGAGTAACTTTGCACTTTATTGTATTCGAAATGAAGATTTGTCACCAATGTGTAATTTGAAGGTGTTTCAAGTGGTTTCGGATGCACTTAAAAGTGGACGGATGTCTAATTTCAAAGTAAGACTATAAAAAAGCTTTTTGCACAAAGATGATAGCTTGAAAATGTTCACCATTCCTGAAAAGTGCACAACTGTCATCTCTGTCTGTAATTACAGTGCATGAAATGCCCTGTATTGTTATTCCTTCGTTTCTTATACTTCTTCTTCTTCTTCTTCTACTTCTTATTATTCTTTGTACCGATTTTCTGCACTTAATTCAGCTCAAACCGCTTAACTTAGAAACTCCGTTCAAACTTTGGCGCGTAGGTCTTGTAAGGGACACTTATGTATTTTTTACTTTTCTAAACTTTATACTTTTTAAGATATTAAAGAAAACTAATAAAAATTTTCCCATTGACTTACATTGGGCCATTATGACATCTTTCTCCATCTTTCTCTCTATCCCTCTCACTCTACTTTCTCTCACACTCTCTCTGCTTCACTCCATTTTCTCTCCTTTCAATATTTTCCCTCTTCACTCTCTCTTTACTGTCTTCATCCAGAGCCTTTCTTCTTTCTTTCTTCCACTCTTCTTTCCTTCTTCCAATTTTCTTTTCTTTCTTTACTCTTCTTTCCTTTCTTCTTTCCTTCTTCCACTCTTCTTTCCTTTCTTCTTTCACTCTTCTTTCCTTCTTCCACTCTTCTCTCCTCTTTTCACTCTTCTTTCCTTCTTTCACTCTTCGTTCTTTTCTTCTTTCCTTTCTTCACTCTTCTTTCTTTTCTTCTGTCCTTCTTCCACTCTTCTTTCATTTCTTCACTCTTCTTTCCTTCTTCCCTTCTTTTACTCTTTTTTCCTTTCTTCTTTCCTTCTTTCTTTTCTTCTTCCTTTCTTAACTTTTGAGTTTCATGCACTGGTATTTCCTTCAGGAAATGCATTTTCTAGTCATTCTCTTTACCGATTTTCTGCGCTTAATTCAGCTCGAACCGCTTAACTTAGAAACTCCGTTCAAACTTTGGCATGTAGGTCTTGTAAAGGACACCTATGCTTTGTATTTTTCACTTTTCTAAACTTTATACTCTTTAAGGTATTAAAGAAAAACTAATACAAATTTTCCCATTGACTTACATTGGGCCATTATGACATCATAACAGGGTCACAACAAAACTGTCCCTTGCACTTTTATCACTTTACCACTTACTGTTATACTTGCACTGCCAATGTAACAAATACATCTCACAGGATGTCTTTTTGCTGCCTTTTTTTTGCACTACCATAACCTCACTTTAAAGGAAACTTATGCTGCTGTACATGTATCTGAATGTTTATAACTATATGTATATGTATATCTATATGTCTTGTCTTATCTGTTGTTGTGCGTGTGCACTTATTTGTTTCACCGTGGGAGAGTGGGAAACGTTTTTTTCGATTCCTTTGTATGTCTTAACATGCAAAGTAATTGACAATAAAGCTACTTTGACTTTGATTAAACTGGCTTGCACCTGTGCTTCACTGACACCTGCGCCAAGGTTCCAAGGCTCCTCTTCTCTCTGTCCCTCTCCATTCAACTGTATAACTAGGAATATTAAGAGACACCTCCATACTCTCCTTTTTTTCTCTCCATCTCTCCATCTTTCTCTTTATCTCTCTCAGTCTACTTTCTCTCACACTGCATCTCTCTGCTTCACTCCATTTTTCTCTCCTTCTTTCAATATTTTCCCTCTTCACTCTCTATCTCTTTATCCATAGCCACTCTTGTTCACTCTTCTTTCCTTTCTTCTTTCCTTCTTCCACTCTTCTTTCCTTCTTCCACTCTTCTTTCCTTTCTTCACTCTTCTTTCTTTTCTTCTTTCCTTCGTCCACTTTTCTTTCCTTCTTTCACTCTTCTTTCTTTTCTTCTTTCCTTCTTCCACTCTTCTTTCCTTTCTTCTTTCCTTCATCCACTCTTCTTTCCTTCTACCACTCTTCTTTCCTTTCTTCACTCTTCTTTCTTTTCTTCTTTCCTTCTTCCACTCTTCTTTTACTCTTCTTTCCTTTCTTCTTTCCTTCTTTCACTCTTCTTTCTTTTCTTCTTCCTTTCTTAACTTTTGCATTTCATGCACTGGTATTTCCTTCAGGAAATGCATTTTCTAGTTGCTATTGATATTAAAACATGTTTTCTACACATAGTACCACATCAGCAATAGACACAGCAAATGTTATGACCTATTGTTAATTTATTTGTAAATATAGATTTTTGATCATTAGGTTTCAAAACCATTAAAGCGATGCTAACTAGCCTATGCTTCTTTTGTGTATTAGCTTCCTTTTGTCTGCTTTAACACTTGGGAGTCCCTGTGGTCTGACATGCCTTGATGCTTTTGTATATTTCCCCTAACTAAAAACATTGAGGCAAAAGTGGCATGTATGATTATATTGTAGAAGACCTGAGCAATAATAACATGAGAGTAAAAGGAATGTAGTAAAACAATTTTTTTTATTTAAATCAAATCAAAACATACCCTTACAAAAACTTAAATATTCCCCACAGGACCTCGTAGACCTAACTTTTCAAGGATTCAACATTTGTCCAGAAGGGGGCAGTGTGTTCCATTGTGCCAACTACATGCAGTGTGGGTTATTGTAAAGTGCCACTATTATCTAGATCAGATTGAAACACTCTTTAACTATATAGACCAACCTAGAATAATATGCTCTGAATTCAACTGTGAGAACAATGTTCATACATTGATATGTTCATGTTGCAAGAGGAACAGGCTTTAAGTTTTTTCCATCTTCTTTTCTGACATTTTTTGCCATCATGCTGATTTGTAACAGCGCTCTACTGCCCTCATGTGAAAAAAATGGATTAAGCCGTAAATATGAAACACACAGTGGACCTATGGTAAATTAGTGAGAGATTTTCAGTGGATGTATACAATAGAGTATGAACATTTTTGTTTTAGCATTTTGTTTTAAGTTTGAACATATTTTAAACAAATGATACAAGGTCAAACTGTGGAGTTGTACCATGCTTAAGGTAACTGACTGATTAAAACCCTCCTGATGAGACAGATGAAGATGGAAGGGAATAGTAGTAGCATAAATAGCAGAATCACATGTTCCTGTACTGTAGTTTTCCTGTGTGAATAATTCCATTCAGGTCGAAAAGCTACATGCAATGTTTATTTCAACTTTAAACGGCATAAAAAAATTGTAAATTGTAAGTGGTTACATTTAACGTACGGAAAAAGGAACATGCAATTATATAAAAATGGGATTTATTAGGCTAACATGGACACAATTTCATGAGGTTTGGCACTCGACTGACCCATTGCTCATGGGCTTTTGTTTGTCACTGTCAGCGTAGTACAGACCCACACCATTTGACATGTTCTGTACTTTCAGAAACACGTATGGAGGAAGAAGAAGAATCACGTGTTGCTGTACTTTAGTCCCATTGCCTAGTTCACATGAAGACATCATTAATTAATGTCAGTGTAGAGTACAATTAAACCAGCACTTAACTTCTTTTACCTTTGAGAGTAGTTTATTTATAGAATATTCAATCAAATACAGAACTCGGCATTTTGGTTGACATTCCTGTGACAAGTGAAAATGAGATGAAATTGGATGCATTTCTGCCAACTAGGGGTGGATTTGATTGTTGGATGGAAGTCAATTCAAGTCAAATTAACCCTATTTATGTAACACATTTAAAAACAACAGCAGTTGTACCAAAGTGCTTTACATCTGAGGTAAATACATTGATGAAAACTTTAGATAATAAATGAAGGAGGTAACAGGAAATTAACAAATGAAACAAGTAAAAATAAATAAAAGAAGAAGATATAATAAAAAGTGAATAATGATGAAAAATACTAGAAATTCAATAGAAGACCACAATTAAAAGTGATGAGTAAAAGCAGTACATTTTAAAAATATATAATGAAATACCAGCAAGGTAACATTCATTTTGGGCATGTAATTTGAGTCATGATAATCAGAGGAGATGAGTTTTTGCCATCATCATGAAGAGATGGACTAAAATATGGATATATTTTCTCCTTGAAGGAGACACCCTGGAAAGAGTAGATTAGATTTGATCTGTCTGCATCATAAAAGGAGACCAAACCTGCCTCATAATCCACAAACACCCCCACCCTCTCTAGCTTCTCTTTAAGGGAGAGAACAACAGAGGGATCAGCTAGTGCCATATACTCATCCCCATTTCTCAGCCATATTGTCCAGTATCCATTCTTAGGTGACAGGGTAATTTTTCCCTTCCTGTTAATGGACTCTCTGGCTACTCCTAAATCCCATTCAGTCTTCCCACTGACCTCAACCTCATAGTAAAATCTACCAGAGGTGAACCCCTGCTTTCCAAGAACACAAACATAAAGAGAAAAGCGCTTGGGGTTGTCAGGTCGATTCTGTGATGAGTTACCATGCCTCACTTGTTTCCCATCAGCAGACAGGATGAGGGAGTTGTGAGCTGTATCAGGATCCAGAGTCACATCCACTGCAAGAGAGTAAAACACATGTAAATATTGTTGCAAGCAGCGACCATCAGGGTCCAAGCAGGTTTTGTGAAGCACCCAAACTGGCAAAAGGTTGGAGGAATTGACTGTTTCAAAAGCTTAAAGAAGACATTGGCACTTTAGAAAAAGTGAGCAAATTGCGCAAAGCATAAGTACAATTTCAAATTTTTGGCTTAATTAGTTCTTGAGATATCGCAATATGTAAAAGTAACCAACCGAGTGTAAGTATACCACATTTCAGATTTTTAGCTGAAGCGGTTCTTGAGAAAGTGACATGTCAGTTGAATGGGCCCCTATGGATACATTTTCACAAAATGTGGTGTTTGTCCAAATAATCTTGTAGTGAGTGTGGTCAAGGTTTGTTCATTTGAAAAATAAGAATCTGAACAAACAAAATTGAGCTTTTTTGCCTTCTTACAAGCATATTGCTATTATTCCAATATACTAACAGATGAAACAAAAATTATGTTTTCATGGCCATGGCAAGACATACCTGCATACTTTGTAATCTCCATTCCTGTGTTAAAAAAGGGAAGACAATTATTCAGATATGTCCCTCGGTTGTATACTCAGCTAGTAAGGAATTTAAATATTAACATCTACAGAAATTTTATGAATATGAATATTTAAATTCTACCATCAATATGAATTTGACAACCCCTACCAGGGTGAATCTCACTGAACAAAACACATCTTTTATTTTGCCTAACATGGCATCCTTACCACCTTTAAAGGTCAACAAAAGATTTGCAAAAGATTTACTTTCTATTCAGATGATCCTTTTGCCTTTTTGCTTTCTTACAGACAGTGGAAACAGGCACATTGCTATTATTGCAAAATACTAACAAATTAAGCAACAAAAGGATGTTTTCATGGCCATGGCAAGACATGCATACTTTATAATCTCCATTCCTGTGTTAAAAAAAGGAAGAAAATTATTCAGATATGTCCCTCGGTTGTATACTCAGGCTAATGCTAGAAGGGGATTTAAATGTAAACATATAAAGAAATTCTACTATCAACATTAATTCGACAACCCCTACAAGGGTGAAGTTGACTGATCAAAAAACATCTTTACAGTGCCTAACATAACATCCAAAAGGTTGACAAAAGACTTACACTATTATTATGTTCACTCACTAAACTCATCTACTTTTCTATTTGAATTGTCATTTTGAAAGTGAAGCATCCAGTAACACATCAGCTAAATATGAAATTATATTTGCATTCAGACATAACTCTACCAAACAAGTTTACTTCCAAAGCCGATTCAACCAGATCTGGACACTCACTCAGGTTACAAAGTCTCTTCTGCAGTTTATCCTTCTCGGCAGCCATGGTGTGGAATTTGTCCTGCAACTGGGATTTCTCTTTAGTCAGGTTGTTGTAACTGGTCTGTAACTGGGATTTCTCTCTATTCAGGTTGTTGTAGCTGGTCTGTAACTGTTTGTTCTCCATCATTTTGAAACTGAGAAGTGCGATGGCAGACAGCAGGAGAGCACACAGCAGACCCAGACACACAGCAGCCCTCTTCCAGCGTCCTAAAGATGGGAGAGAGTACAGCTAAATTACAGGTAGGAATATACTTCATAATGGGAGTTTGAGACTCCATCTCACTACACAGTATTATATCATTTAAAACAAGCTTTCTGTTATCACAAACAAGAAAATAATTGCATAGGTTCAGTCTTTGCGTTGACATATAGTACATATATTTTAGAATAGAGTTGTTTTCTGTAATCAAAAGCAGAAAATCATTGCTTGGGTTCATCTATATTTTTGACATGATGATATTACCTGGCTTTACTATTTTTTTCTGCATTTGGAAACATTTCTCAATCAATGCTTCAACGTCTGAATACTATGTGATAGGTACTACATGTACTGCAAAATTCCAAAAGTATTGTGGCTGAAAATGCTTAAAGACTCTTGCCGTCGTTTATAAGAAGACAATATTTTGTTTTCATGTATGTTTTCATACCTCCTAATTTACTCTTTTACTTCTCACCTTTCTACTTTTATTCTACTTCATCACCAATTATGTCTAATATTTTGTTTTAATTAAAACAATGGGACAAAGTAGAACTCAATTATAATTTAGTTTACTTCAAAAATGAATTAGTAAAAAATGTTTACCTCAAAACTCATACAAGCTGCTAACCATGAAACAAGGTCAGCGTTCTTAGCATTTGTAATCTTTGCAAGGATGAACCATGAGTTCATGAGTTCCCCTGATTATAAATGCATATTTAGAAATTCATATTCACCAGAGGGTTCTGGACTTGGGGCTTCCAAATTCTCTCTGGAGTTTGAAGTATTGCAGGGAAACTCACCAGTGTCTGTTTCTTCATGTTTGTCCATAGAGGGTCTGTTGACTCCATCAGGGTCTAATTTTCGAAAGCTGCCCTCAGTCATCTCCATTCTGCCCTGCTCTTCTCTACCGGCTGCTCAGATGATCATGAGATCTTCTCCACTCTGTCTTGTGGAGAGTGACTGGAGGTGAACAGCAGACCCACAGTGTTTGGCCCATTTTATATTCATAGAAACATGGATAGAGGAAGTCCCCCATTGTATCTAATCTCACCCTAAGTGTTACAGGGGTGGAGCTTCCCTTTCCTGACATGGCTGTTAATCATCGAGAGCACATAAAGTCTCTTTCCAGTCATTGGTGCAAATGATCAGAGTCAGTGAAACAGTGGGTTTTGTTTGTGGGTTTTCAGTATGTCTGCATACATGTCTGTATGTCTGTTCCTGGGTGAATCCAGCAGCAATAATTCTGCAGAAATACACCACTTGAGTTGTAAAGGTTCAAATCCATGTAACTACATTCAAATTGCTCATGAAGTTGAAAGGTCTGTGTGAAGAATGCCATTAAGGGAAAAAAGGTACATGCAATGTTAATTACAACTTTTAGCGGCATACAAAACTGTAAATTGTAAGGGGTTGCATTTGTAAGAAAATATAATGGTTGTGATACAGTGGTGTAGTGAACATGGAGCTACTTTGCTGAAAACGAGTGTCAAGTAGGGTCAGGCAGAGAGGGCCTACGTGCAGTTAGTTTACAAATGAATCTGGCCACCTCCTATATGTTCATTATTCTGTCTCGGGGGAGTCTTGTCTTGTCAGGTATGTGCATTTATGTAGACCTTTAGACTGCTGATTGTTGACCTCTGCTGATTTAGAGGCTTAGCAGGTCTCCTGGATATTTTGAAGAGTATTAAAACATATACGTAAAACGTTTTGATTTACTCTTTACCCCTGTCTCTGAATCTGCTATTGAGTCCTGTACAAAACACTGATCGTTACAAAATGTCTGCATATCTGTTCCTGGGTGAATCCGGCAGCAATAATTCTCCTAAACTGCAGAAAACTAAAGGCTCAGTATCAGCAAAAAAAAACAAATCCTTCTCTCTCTCTTCCTCGTTGGAGAAGTATCAGGTCATCAGAGTTTACATTTAGACAATGTAAGATATTTTATATCTTCATGTGGTAAATTATCATTATGGATGCAGTGCTGAGCTCAGTGTTTGTATGTTCAACTCAATTCAGGACCTCTCTCTCTCTGTGTGTGTTTGTGTCATCATTGTGAGCATAGTGAAACAAGGATGGAGGAAGTCACAGTAACTGAGATCATCAGCAAAAACACATTTACACTAAATTAACCCCATCTTGCTCTTCTTCTGTGGTCGAAGACTCATTTCAGAATCAGAGTTCACAGTCAGACAATGCTGGACTTTTGTGTGTGTGTGTGTTTAAAAGGAAGGTCTCTTGGGTTTATTGTAAAATCAGTTAAAGGACCCATCGTATGCCCATTTTACCACAAGTTGATATGGTTCCTTGGGGTCTTAATGAAATGTCTGTAACATATTTTGGTCAAAATACCACAAGGATCATTATTAATGGCATCCTTTTTACCCTGCCAAACACAGCCATTCTGTCAGCGAGCTGTTTTGAGCGCCTATGCTAATGAGCCAGCTAACCCCTCCCCCCGCCCTCCTCCCCCCTCCTCTATGGTTTTGGGCTAATCATTCTAACCTTTTAGTTTTTAGCTACTCATTCTTACCAAGTTTAGTTTTGTAAAATATGGCGACTGGATACGAGATTGTTCAGACCCTGAACAAGAAGAGGCTCCCAAACAAGTTCGAGAATTTAGGGTACAACAGGACGTTTCTGAATGGTAAGTACACTTTGTCACTTCACTTGTTTTTACTTTGGCTAAGGTCATACGGTCTAGTCGGTGACGAGAACAACGCAATGCTAGATAATAGTGTGTGCATTTACGAGTATGTCACAAATACAGTGTGTTTATGTAAGTTACTGTTTGTGAAAAGTGTTTATGTAAATGCAAGTAACGGGAACACCATTATGCCTGCTACACGAGTAAAGCTCCAGCTGTAAAGTAAAATGTTATCTGACAACAGTAATGGACCAAGCAGGTTGTAGTGGCTAAAGTTCCCTTCTTGTTATCAGGAATTCATTTTCAACATATTCATTCACTTAACCACTCTAGACGGAAAGAACGAGTCTCTACGCGTGTTTAGTGCGTTTAACAACGGTAGAAAACAGTGTTTTCGCTCCGTCCTTACTGAATACTGAACAATGAAATAAATCCAGTTCTTATACATTCCATCAATGCGCGAGCAGACTACGTCGTAGCTCACTACCACGCACACTCCAAAGCAACTCTTATGTCCCATGCATATCTGGTTATTCTAAGCATTGCATGTACACTAAACATATATTAAACTGAAATGCAAAACTATAAAATACAATTATGCAATCATTATAATGAGCAATCACTAAATATGAATCTAAACAAAATAATATCTTAATCTGAGTCTAAATTACAATGTGGAAAATGGCACTAACACAGATGTAGAACATAACGTAACGTGTTTACCTCCGTTTATTAGCGTTCAAACATTGTTTTCTCATTATATCGTTGTATTTGTCAACTTGTGTCTGTAATTGTAACACAACATTCAAATACACTTCACCTGCAATGTTGTCACTTTTTAAAACCCTTTATCTATACAGGCGTATTTGTGCCAAGTGTGAGCAAATGCCTACAGAGCCTGAGAATGGATGCTGCAGGGAGATGCCACAGGTAAAATTATTTGTGAATGACATGGTAATTATGCAGTCATCTTGTTTTATATTCCATGATACTTACACTTTCAATATTCAAGGTAACAAGAAGACTACTGCAGCTTCCAAACTAACCAACGTGCATCATCCGGGACTTTTAGCTGTGTGATTGAATGTGTTCTCACTACAGAATGCATTCAACATCTATAGAGCAGACTATGGGCCTTATGTCTAAGGGGAATATAGCAGTAAGTTGTTTTGTTTTTTATGCATGAGTCATCAGTGATTTCTGCAATACAAATATAACTGGGGAAGAAAATACAATAAATTAATCTTCCCTCTGTCTTACTTTGCTTACTGCTCATCTTGCATGTGTCAACTGTTGACATGTTACATACCAAAACTGTTTCTATAGACTTGCTTCAAAGAATGCCACAGAGCTTTTTAAACATAGTTATTAAATGTACTGGCTAGTACATGGGTAATAAATACAAAAAAGACCAATTATAATAAAAACATTGATTACAAAATCACACTTTGTGCCATCAGTAGCCATACTGTTAACAAAGGAAGACTCAATAGATGTGTGTCACCATTTATTCTCTAAATACAATGTAAACTTTGCTCAGACGTTACAGGTATTTGGTGTACAGAAGCTTTGTTAGCTGGTCTTGGGGCTTTCTGGGACGGAGAATCTGGGTGGTCCTGCTCTCCTGCTCCAGATGCTGCTTTGGAGGATCTGTCTGACAGGCCACATGATGTAGCCTAGGACACTGTTCAGATGTTCTTCCTTAACCACAAGAGCAGCAATGTTATTCATGTTTTTTCCTGAATGTAATATAAGGAAAACACTCCATACTGTAAATAAAATGTCATCTCACTGACCATTATCCTTGCACTGCAATGCATGAAACATGAACTAAAAGCCAATACATCTCTAGCATTTGAAGAAATGTTGTATTCCATTACACCTAATATCAGTTTCACAACACAGAAAAGTAGGTACAATAACATTGGCATACTACCAACCCGGCATTTTTCTCATAAATCATTATGAAATAATCATACAGTGAACAGTATTTTTAACTTGTGCTGTACTATACACAAAACCCTCAAATGCCCCACATTGACAAACTGTTTTGGTAACTGCAGGTGAGTCTAAGCTGCTTATCAAGTCGTTTATGAATGATGCCTTTTTGGTGCGAGAATTCTCTAACCTTAACAACGGGAATCATACATTTTAGCGATACATTATTATCCGTTGGTTATCAACTACTATTATTAGCTATGATACTGTCTTGAGCAATCTACAGCGCTAATAGCTAGCGAGCTGTTAACGGCCACAACCCACACAAAGTTCTAAATGCCCGTGATATGTTGTGCTGTTGGACGTGACAACAGACGCCAAAGAAACCTAGATGTACAATTGATACAATCGTGAATAATTGCTGTGTCTTCTCTCTGCAGCTAAACTCTCCTGAGCAAGCTAGAGTGCTAATAGCTAGCGAGCTGTATAGCTCTTTTCTATGGGCTTTAGCTACAACTCGTTAGCCCATATTGACACTCTTGCTTGCTCAGGAGATAAGACACCGCACTTATTCACGATTGTATCAATTAACCACCACTAAAATAACACGGTTCATAAATCGCTGTTTGAATTAGTCCCCCTACAACATGCTAACGTCGTTAACCACCACACTGAATGGGCAAGTAACAGAATTATTTTTAAAAATACTTATATTTCCCTCGCCTGAAGTTCATTCAGGGACATTGCCTTCAAATATGAATTCAATCCATTTCGCTTGTGTCTTCTGAGGCTGGAACGTGATGTAGAGATCTGTGCAGCCCACCACAGCGCATCTTGAGTACTTAGTTTGCTTCATGCTGCTAGCTAGCTAGCTATTCAAAGTATATCCGAGCTTTGCAATAATGGCTTGCGCTCTGGCAAATGTAATGAGTGTGTGGGGGGGCTGGGGATGAGGTGGGGGGTGGGCCAAGGCCATGTAGGGAACCTCCCAATGTGTTGTGACAGGCCAAGACACGGGAATCTCTTTCGCAGACTCAATCATGACGTTTCTGACCGTTTCTGAACAAGAGGAACCATAACAAAGATCGCCAATGGTTTTTTTTTCAGCGTTTTTGGGTTGGTAGACACGCCAGATACCCAAATGAACGTGTAGAAGCACTAAAAAAGTGGAATTTTCATAATATAGCACCTTTAAGGTATCTGACTGACTAAACCTCGCTGACTTGGCATACCTCACAGAGGCAAAGGGCATACTTGCCAGATACCATTTTTGTATTTAATTCCAGTTCTATGGAATCCAACAACGATACATTCAGTGTTTTCTGTAAAGCCACTTGCAATATCTGATTACTGAGCTAAATTGAAGCCAACAAACCACTGGAGAGTAACCACCTAAGTTGCAAGGGTTCAAAAAGTTTCAAAATAGTGAAACAAAAATAAGATTTTAAACACAAATAAAGTTGAAACCATGTGTGGAAAATGTTATGAAAGTAAATATGTTATGAATATTAGGAGGTACATCAGAGTAGGGTGACCTGGGGCCAGTTCGTCGTAGGGTTGAAGCTAAGTTAATCAATTGGCCTTTTAGCCCGTTAAGATTAGCGAGCTGATTGAGAACAGCAAATATCGGTTGGTTAACGGCTGATCCGCATCCAAATCATGTGGTTAATTTCAACCAGGCTAAACTTATCATGGCATTTGCACGTGCACGTCCTACTTCAAAAGGCAGGAAAGGTCGATCACCAAAACAATGATTTTCGAACGGTATAATGGTTTTAAACTCAAAGAAAAGGGCTCTTTTTTTCTCCGCTGTCGAGCAGGAGATGAACATGAACGCTTATGAAGAATACAAGACCATAATCATGGCAAAATTCAACACCGCCACCGCTGTGAGAGCAAGGTGTGTTGGGATGTTTATAGGGTGATATCTATGTATGAATACCTGACGGCAAGTGTCAACTGGTACAGAGGTTTCCTCTACCGGTTTGAATCTGCAAGGTTTCTAGTTCGAATCCCCTCACCTCCTTCCTCGATGTAGTTTTACATTTCCTTGTAAGTCGCTTTGAATAAAAGCGTCTGTTAAATGACTAAATGTATTAATAACAAATGCAATAAATTGAAGCAGTGAAAACAAATTGTCTGTATTTCTCTCTATTCTTATCATGAGTCCACCGTAATCATTTTCTACAATAATGATATGCTATGGTGTACTAATAACACTCATATAATTATGAGTGCTTTGTGCTCCGCATCACCGACACTACAAAAATGTACCACTCGCAAAAAAACGCAAGACAGTCAATGTTCGACTGTGGTGTTTGCAATAAATGACTCGAGAAGGTCTTGTAAATGAATGATTCCTTGTCGGCTGAATCGGTAGCGCTCATACAAGAATAATAGATCTTGGCGATCGCAAAGAACTCTCTCCCTCCGCTAATATAACTATCTAATATCAGTCCTTGGTCAATGGGATCCCTCCTTTTTCCGGGGGTGTGGCAAGCTTATCCAGCTACACTTAAGTTAGCCTGCGCTGGAGCAGGTTAGTGCTAATCGATATGTTACTCTGGTGATTCATCAAAAGTTGCTTCCACGAACCAAAAAGAGGGGCGTTTTTTATCTTAGCCTGAAAATTAGCTCGCTAAACCGCTTAGCGAGCTACGACGAATACCCCCCAGATGCAAACAGACCAAAACAATGTGGGACACTGAGAGGTAACCTGAAACTTTGATATGTCTATCTAACTGAATTTAAGAAACATCTGTATTCTCGTAAACACGCCTATAGTTTGTCCTTGAAAGTCAGTTAGGCCATGAAAGATGCAGGCTACAGCTTTTGCTGTATGAAAGATATGATGAGCACAGTGCTGTTTGTCATCCCAAAGGCACACTAGTTTTGCAACTTAACATGCCTTAATTGATAGATATCCAACATGCATTGGCCATTACAGGCCTTACAGGCAACTGACCTTGAGCAAAGCAGCAGTGTTACATAGTCCTGGGTTTCTGCTTGCTTCCTGCTTTGGTCTGTGCGTTTCTTGCTATAGGTGGAGACTGGGCGTGGTCATGTAATTACTGGGACCGGCCTACACGGATAAAAGCCACGCAGTTCCCAAGATGGACGCTCGCTCTCGCCTCACAAAAGACAGACGCTGGCACACAATCTATACTATAGTCGATATACTGTTCCCTTGAACTCTCCGTTCTGCCAAATATTCCTGATATTGTTTCTTGTTACCTGGTGGTTATTTTCGGCACATTATTAGTTGTAGTTAGTTAGGGTAGGTAAGTAAGTTGGACTTCGGAAGACTCACTTTTTGTTTTGCCTGTCTCGTGAATTGTACGCCGGGCACGGGAGCCAGGCAAGTTCACACCACCAACACAGTAAGCGTGAGGTTTTCTTTTTCCTTTTTCCTGTCAGTCTTTTAACCACCTTGTTTTGTCCAGGATTTTGGGGCTTTCTTTGATTATAGTAAACTTATACTTTTGTGCACCAAAACCAACACTGTGGCTTCGTTTGTTATGATTTCTGGTTTTGGGATTCGTAACAAGCAGGGATCATGCAGCTCAACCCCACCATATTAAAAATTGCATTGTCAGCTGCCATAGTTGCAATTCTTGGGTAACACGCCCCAACAATTCCATTAAAATACACATTTAGCTACGTTTTGTCAGGGCTGAATGTGTCTGTTTTTTGTGTAGCGCTATTAAATAGAGGAGATACTATGCCGCAAATGCATAAGTGGCTTGTGTGCCGTTCAGGTAAAAACAACGCATCCACTTGTTCTTATTTCTGACAATTAAAAACCAAATGACCAATGAAGATGTGGGAAATTATCAAAAACCTGTGCAGTACAACGCAAAGTGGAACACCTGGTCATCCTACATCAGGGGTGTAACATTGGCATAAACTGTATTGCTGTATTGCTGCATTTTGTTAGCCTCTCGCATCAAAGGACAAAGTCACAGACCAAGCCTCACCCTAGACAGTCCATACACATTTGTAACGTTAAAACAGAGCAAGTTAACTCCAGACCTTTCAAAATAAAAATACAATTACACTAAAGACAATTACACTAAATAGCTGGTTTTGTCCAATGCACTTGCAGTGGTGTTTATTGTAGACAATACAGTTTAGTGCTAGCATAACATCTGCGGATAAAATAAAAGCAATCTGGTGCTTTGTCAACTGCAACTTCTGTGGTTAGGTGACACTGGGTTATGATTACATACAGGGGCGGTTTTTCCTACAGGCGGTATAGGCGGTTACCTAGGGCGCCACTCAGAGGGGGGGCGCAAAAAAAAGAGGTTTCTTTGCGCCCCCTTCTATGTCTCCAACCAATATTTTGACATAAAAAAAAAATCTAACATTAGGGTAAAATGAACCAAAAATCGAAAACGGAAGGGGTACGTACGTCCTTGGTGTTGTCAGAACATGCTAGCACAGTGAGGCATTTGGTTAGAGAGTGTGTGTGTTCAAGAAACTTTGAAGAACAAAATAATGAAGAGGCAAAAGCCATCCGGGGCGCAATTTAAGAATAAAAGAAAGGAAGAAGAAGAGAAACGTGCCAAGGAGAAAGGTAAATCTTTGAAAGTTTTCCTACTCCCTGTCACATAGTTCTTTAAGGATTTTACAGAGGCGGGTATATAAAAAATGATATGTCCATTTATTCTACATTAAACAAAAAAAGACATGATTAAAATAGGGGGCGTACATATAAAGCCAATAGCCAGTGCAACAACACTACACATATCTTACTCGTTGCATAGCACACCCATTAAGGAAGCCAAACACGGCAACTTGTCAACAAGTGAGAAATACTGGTAAAAATCCAAGTGTTGTATTGTCAACTTTAGCAAGTGGATTGTATGTAATCTTGCTAGTTAGCTAACGCTAGCTAGCCAGTGACTTGTGACGTTCCTTGTTATTGCCATTCAATCGAAACATCAGTTCAAGTTCAGCTGTACCGCAATTTGCGTCATTTTGCGTCATAAAAATTTGAGTAATCACATTTGGACAGCTTTAGTTTTGGTGGAGCGAGCTAGCCAGTTTAATTAGACATGATTCAACTAATCAAGAGCTATGCATCTTGGAATAAAAAAATGTCAGGCTGTCCAAATACACCAAAATGCTTAATAACTAGCCTACATAATAGCTACATTTAACAAATGATGATAATACATACTTTTGTTATATCATTTAAGATTCACTTTTAGAAGACTAAGAAAACATTATTTGCAGGCGATTGGGAAGATGACATGGAGGTGTGTGTGTGTCCATAAACAGTTGAACAGGGGGCGTGGCCGGAGCGTAGTCCAGCACAGGAGTGACATTTTCTCAGTGATTTTCAGTGATTCTCAGTTCGCCAGGAGTGAAGCTCGCCTAGAGCGCCAAATGTGCTAGGGCCGCCCCTGATTACATATCTTCTTCATGGTGTACTATCTCACTAGTAGTAGTAGTAGTCCTTTATTGTTACAGCACAAGTACACAAGTACCAGCAACATAGCCTGTCGCATAGTAAACTAGTGAAAATGGCAATCCCCCCGTCCATACGTGGACATCTAACAAGGGGGTAGACAGGACGGGAAGACAAGGTTGAGGGAAGAATTGCAGCATAAACATGAGGAAAGGGAGGAGAGAAAAAAGGCGACCCCCAGACTATGCTCCTAGAGGAGTACAGTGTGGGAGCAGGAAAAAAACACCTCAGCACATAAGCACATACATTTTACAACATGACAGAACTCAAGACTTGCAACGGGGAGAGGGGAGGGGGGATGGAGGTAAGCCAGCGCAAACAAGCAGCCATCTGGTCCAGCAGCCATGATGGCCGTGATCACAGACCCGCCTGTCACACTGGGGGTACGAAGCGGGATGGGGGTCATGGGGTGGTGAATGCATATCTGTAATATGTACGTGTGTATTAGAGGATAGATACCCGACCCGAGCCCGTCGGAACCCGTCGGGAGCCGACGGGTCGGGCCGGGTTCGGACAAATATTTAGAAATTATAATCGGGCTCGGGTCGGGCTCGGACACATCAGCGCGATAATGCATTGAACATTCCATATTTTAAAATATCTTAATAATAGTGAAGTCAACGTGTCTGCTTCACATTATGCAGAAGTTCGTTTTTGAGAATAAAACAGCCTTCTTCCCGTGGCGGAAATTTGCTTAGGTCCTAGCTGTGACAACGCAATTACAGGTGGCAAAATGGCATCAAGGAGGAAGTTAAAGAGAAACTGTCATCTGGAGAGTTTAAAACGGTACTAAACGAAGGGAAATCTACTGTATGGAGATATTTCTGCTTAGTAGTCGATGCAGATTCTAATTAGGCTGTTGGATATGTCCAATGTAAGAAGTGTGACGTTTTAATGAAATATGATTGATGCAATCCTCTGTCTCCACAACAACATGGATTAAACCTCGATGGTTGGACTATGTAGATAGTTTTTCAAGAAAAAAAAAGATCTTCAATGGTAAGACTTGTCTGTTGTGCCTCCTTTGGTTTAGCATATAACGTGAGTTTTATTAAGGCATAGCGTGTGTAATGTGTGGGCTATTTCATTCCGTTTGTTAACCTTTCCTGCTGTGTGTCTCTGACCGTAGTTGGAGATTGCAGGGGAGACTAGTATTTTAACTTCGCGGTTAATTCCCTTTCCTTTCCATCTGCGGCTGGTTAGTAAATAAATGCCCACTGTATTCTTTCTGAGGATTTATTCGTCACGTTTTTAGCTCCTGTCGCTAAATCCAAACTATTCATAAGCATCACCGTTCTCTCTCGCTAGCACACCCAGCCTGTACGTGCTGCTCTTAAAGGAGCCGCACCATTTTACAACGTTCTTGCAATGTGAATCATTTAATTTAAATATGCCTATTGGCCTTCTTGTGCACGCTTGTGCGTTTAACAGCGCTTGTTTGTGTGAGCGAGCATTTATCTGTTGATGGCCGAGTTTAATAAAGCCAGGCTATTCATAAAAAACGTACGTAAATGTGGCATTAGTATGAACAGTTGAGAAATTGATTCCGTCGGGCTCGGTTCAGGTTCGGAAAAAAATATTTGAATGGCTGTCGGACTCGGGCCGGGCTCGGTTACTACTCTGTCGGACGCGGGTCGGGCTCGGACAGAAAAATTCGGCCCGATCCATGCTCTAGTGTGTATGTATGTAGAAAGTTTGTGTATGAGTAGGCCTGGATTGTCGCCTTCCCCTAGGCCCAATCAGACAGATTCTCAGTTCGCAAGATTGTCGTTGCCATGGAGACAGCCTTGAAAAGCTCCTGGACAGAGACAACAATCCACAGGTGTCTGTGGAAAGGGGGAAGGGAATGCAAGAGAGTCTCACTGCAGCGATCTTCAGGGGAGTTGTTGTTCCAGCAACGGCCTTGGCCAAGGCCCCTGCTGGTTGAGGGGGCCGAAAGCAGATAAGATTGGGGTTGTTTGGTCTTGGGAGTAGGCGCCAATTTGCTCGTCTACTCCTTTTCCGTCCGGTCTCCGAGTTGATCCAATTTCCTTTGCAAAGCCGTGAACTTCTCCATGTTGTTATCCATATCGGTTAATAACCGCCAGGATGTTATCCATATCGCGGTGTATAGCCACAGTCTGAGTGCCAACAGCTCTGCCCAGCGCTTCAATCATGTCGGGCAGCCTTAGGGGGCTTTTGACAGCTGTCACTGTTTCTTTAATTTTTCGATAAACCAGGGCAGTGCCTAATCCAATCAGCAAAAAGCCTGGATCCCTTCCTGTTCATAAACTCTCTGGCTACTCCTAATGCTCATTTGCTAGGACGCAGGTAGAATGATGAAAGCACTTGGGGTCGTGAATTTTCTGTTGTGTCGACATGCCTCACTTGTTTTCCATCAGCACGAAATATGTATTTGTTAGCTGTATCAGGATCCAGAATCACATTTACTGCAAGAGAGTAAAAATACTTGTAATTAAAGTTAAATGCCTTTGAAGGCCTATGCAGTCTCCCAGAATGTACTGCCCAAAGTGTTGTCTCCACTAAAGGCTTATGATTTTCTTTTGTCAAGTACATGTGGTGTTTGTCCAACTAATCTTGTAGTGCTTGTGCATATCAAAGTTTGCTAATTCAATTTTTCAAACACGGTTAACAAATACACATTGCCTTCATTGCAATTCCATAACGCATGAAACCAATTCATGTTTTCATGGTCATAGAAAGACAAACTATACTGTGTAATATCCTGTAATCAATGTGTTAAAAGATAAAAGAAAATTGAATCACATTTAGATCTGTCCCTCAGTCATTATATATTCAAACTGCTAGCTGAATGTCTTTGTAAATAATGTATTGATGATATATGTATGTATGTATGTATGTATGTATGTATGTACAGTATGTAATGTATTTATTTTAAGACTGAAAAACATTTACAGAAATATCTTTACTTTACCAAATTAATTCACCTATAAAAGTTTAGAATCACTGCCAGGGTTAAGACAGCGTCTGTCTTATTTGTCCTGCGTAGCATAACATTCCTAGTAGTGTTCTGTTTCATTTCATTCTTATGAAGGTCAACATCAAATTTGGAATGATATTATATGCACAGAGTGAATTATATATTTGAAGTTCTAGTAATGATCAACACTTCTGTCACTACATTCAGTTTAATATGATATGTCCAATCAAACAGGACTGAGACAACAAACTAAGTTCTAACTGAAATTAACTGCAAATCACAGTGGACACTTATTAATTAATACAAAGTCTTTTCTTTAGTCCATCATTCTCGGCAGCTATGGTGCTGAATCTGTCCTGTAACTAGAAAGTCTCTCGTCATATTATTGTAACTTGTCTCACCTGCTCAATCTCTTAGGTATATCTCTATACAGAGCAACACATCATCAGATTGTTGTACCTGGTTTGGACATGATTGGTTTCTGAGGCGTTTTTCGTAAAGCAGTCCTATGATGATGGCCACCAGCAGAAAACACAGCAGCCCACTTGTTATATCCTACTGGGGAGATCATTTTTAATGATATAAATTTAGATAGACACAGTAATTCTAAGTGGTTGGAGTAAAGAAAGGATGAGAGAAAGGAAACAACTGCAGGCGATTGAGAGAGGTCTAGTGCCGGTGTCGGTTCCTGTCTACAGTATTTTTTCTCTCCCACTCCCCATCTCTCTCCCCCACTAATGTCCTGTTGTGTGTATAAAGAATTCTGAGTGTGTGGGTGTGTGTGTAAAGGAAGGACTCTTGAGTTGTGAAATTACACAATGTAAAATTAATGAAGATACCTGACTGACTTAAACGTCCCCGATGTGGCAGATGGAAACAGAAGGGATTCAGTAGAATCAAGTGTCGCTGTATGTTAGTCCCATTGCCTAGTTCACATGTAGACATCACAATTTAATATCAGTGTAGAGTGCAATTAAATCAGCACTTAACTTCTTTCACCTATGACAGTAGTTTTTTTTGGAAAATTCAGTCAAATGCAGAACTCAGCATTGTGGATGACATTCCTATGACAGTGAAAATGAGATCAAATTGGGTGCATTTCTGCCACCTAGGGGTGGTTGGAAGTCAAGTCAAGTGAACTTTATTTGTGTATCACATTTAAAAACAACAGGAGTTGTACCAGAGTGCTTTACAGCTGACGTAAATACATTGATGAAATGTATTAGATTAAATAGATTAAAGAAATGAACAAATAAAAAAGTGAAAATTAATAAAAGAAGAAAAAGAATAAAAGCAAAATAATAAGAGATATTAAAATTCATTAAAAAAAGCACGATTAAAATTGATGAGTAAAAGCAGTAAAAAAATACCAGCAAGTCAACATTAATAAAAGTCATTTTGTGCACAAAATTGGAGTGACAATAATCAGAGGAGATGAGTTTGTGCCGCCATATAAAGAGATGGACAAAAATATGGATACATTTTCTCCTTGAAAGAGACACCCCGGAAAGAGTAGATTAGATTCCATCTGTCTGCATCATAAAAGGAGACCAAACCTGCCTCATAATCCACAAACACCCCCACCCTCTCTGGCTTCTCTTTAAGGGAGAGAACAACAGAGGGATCAGCTAGTGCCATATACTCATCCCCATTTCTCAGCCATATTGTCCAGATCCATTCTTAGGTGACAGGATAATTTTTCCCTTCCTGTTAATGGACTCTCTGGCTACTCCTAAATCCCATGCAGTCTTCCCACTGACCTCAACCTCATAGTAAAATCTACCAGAGGTGAAGCCCTGCTTTCCAAGAACATTAACAATAGGAGAAAAGCGCTTGGGGTTGTCAGGACGATTCTGTGATGAGTCACCAGACCTCACTTGTTTCCCATCAGCAGACAGGATGAGGAGTTGTGAGCTGTATCAGGATCCAGAGTCACATCCACTGCAAGAGAGTAAAACACATGTAAATATCGTTGCAAGCAGCGACCATCAGGGTCCAAGCAGGTTTTGTGAAGCACCCAAACTGGCAAAAAGTTGGAGGAATTGTACTGTTTCAAAAGCTTAACGAAGATATTGGCACTTTAGAAAATGTGAGCAAAATGCGCAAAGCATAAGTACAATTTCAAATTTTTGGCTTAATTAGTTCTTGAGATATCGCAATATGTAAAAGTAACCAACCGAGTGTAAGTATACCACATTTCAGATTTTTAGCTGAAGCGGTTCTTGAGAAAGTGACATGTCAGTTGAAGGGGCCCCTATGGATACATTTTCACAAAATATGGTGTTTGCCCAAATAATCTTGTAGTGAGTGTGCGTATCAAGGTTTGTTCATTTGAAAAATAAGAATCTGAAAAAACTAAATTGAGCTTTTTTGCCTTCTTACAAGCATATTGCTATTATTCCAATATATTAACAGATGAAACTAAACTTATGTTTTCATGGCCATGGCAAGACATACCTGCATACTTTGTAATCTCCATTCCTGTGTTAAAAAAGCGAAGACAATTATTCAGATATGTCCCTCGGTTGTATACTCAGCTAGTAAGGAATTTAAATATTAACAACTACAGAAATTTTATGAATATGAATATTTAAATTCTACCATCAATATGAATTTGACAACCCCTACCAGGGTGAATCTCACTGAACAAAATTTTTTTTTTATTTTGCCTAACATGGCATCCTTACCACCTTTAAAGGTCAACAAAAGATTTGCAAAAGATTTACTTTCTATTCAGATGATCCTTTTGCCTTTTTGCTTTCTTACAGACAGTGGAAACAGGCATATTGCTATTATTGCAAAATACTAACAAATTAAGCCACAAAAATTCGACAACCCCTACAAGGGTGAAGTTGACTGATCAAAAAACATCTTTACAGTGCCTAACATAACATCCAAAAGGTTGACAAAAGACTTACACTATTATTATGTGCACTCACTAAACTCAACTCACCTACTTTTCTATTTGAATTGTCATTTTGAAAGTGAAGCATCCAGTAACACATCAGCTAAATATGAAATTATATTTAAATTCAGACATAACTCTACCAAACAAGTTTACTTCCAAAGCCGATTCAACCAGATCTGGACACTCACTCAGGTTACAAAGTCTCTTTTGCAGTTTATCCTTCTCGGCAGCCATGGTGTGGAATTTGTCCTGCAACTGGGATTTCTCTTTAGTCAGGTTGTTGTAACTGGTCTGTAACTGGGATTTCTCTCTATTCAGGTTGTTGTAACTGATCTGTAACTGGGATTTCTCTTCAGTTAGGTTGTTGTATCCTGTTTGCAGTTGTGATTTCTCGCTGAGGAGGTTATTGTGACTGCTCTGTAAACTTGATTTCTCTGTATTTAAACGGTCATTACTGGTTTGCAATTCTGATTTTTCTCTATTTAGGTGATCATAGCTGCCCTGCAACTGGAGTTTCTCTCTGCTGAGTTTGCTGTAACTGGTCTGCAGTTGGGATTTCTCTGTTTTGAGGTTGTTGTAAGTAATCTGTAGCTGTTGGTATTCTATGGTCATGTTGTCGTAACCTGACTGCATCTGTAGTTTCTCTTTGTAGCTGGTCTGTAACTGTTTGTTCTCCATCACTTTGAAACTGAGAAGTGCGATGGCAGACAGCAGGAGAGCACACAGCAGACCCAGACACACAGCAGCCCTCTTCCAGCGTCCTAAAGATGGGAGAGAGTACAACTAAATTACAGGTAGGAATATACTTCATAATGGGAGTTTGAGACTCCATCTCACTACACAGTATTATATCATTTAAAACAAGCTTTCTGTTATCACAAACAAGAAAATAATTGCATAGGTTCAGTCTTTGCGTTGACATATAGTACATATATTTTATTTGAGTTGTTTTCTGTAATCAAAAGCAGAAAATCATTGCTTGGGTTCATCTATATTTTTGAAATGATGATATTACCTGGCTTTACTATTTTTTTCTGCATTTGGAAACATTTCTCAATCAATGATTCAACGTCTGAATACTATGTGATAGGTACTACATGTACTGCAAAATTCCAAAAGTATTGTGGCTGAAAATGCTTAAAGACTGTTGCCGTCGTATATAAGAAGACAATATTTTGTTTTCATGTATGTTTTCATACCTCCTAATTTACTCTTTTACTTCTCACCTTTCTACTTTTATTCTACTTCATCACCAATTATGTCTAATATTTTGTTTTAATTAAAACAATGGGACAAAGTAGAACTCAATTATAATTTAGTTTACTTCAAAAATGAATTAGTAAAAAATGTTTACCCTCAAAACTCATACAAGCTGCTAACCATGAAACAAGGTCAGCGTTCTTAGGATTTGTAGTCTTTGCAAGGATGAACCATGAGTTCATGAGTTCCCCTGATTATAAATGCATATTTAGAAATTCATATTCACCAGAGGGTTGTGGACTTGGGGCTTCCAAATTCTCTCTGGAGTTTGAAGTCTCGCAGGGAAACTCGCCAGTGTCTGTTTCTTCAGGTTTGTGCATAGAGGGTCTGTTGACTCCATCAGGGTCTAATTGTCGATAGATGCCCTCAGTCATCTCCATTCTGCCCTGCTCTTCTCTACCGGCTGCTCAGATGATCATGAGATCTTCTCCACTCTGTCTTGTGGAGAGTGACTGGAGGTGAACAGCAGACCCACAGTGTTTGGCCCATTTTATATTCATAGAAACATGGATAGAGGAAGTCCCCCATTGTATCTAATCTCACCCTAAGTGTTACAGGGGTGGAGCTTCCCTTTCCTGACATGGCTGTTAATCATCGAGAGCACATAAAGTCTCTTTCCAGTCATTGGTGCAAATGATCAGAGTCAGTGAAACAGTGGGTTTTGTTTGTGGGTTTTCAGTATGTCTGCATACATGTCTGTATGTCTGTTCCTGGGTGAATCCAGCAGCAATAAATCTGCAGAAATACACCAATTGAGTTGTAAAGGTTCAAATCCATGTAACTACATTCAAATTGCCCATGAAGTTGAAAGGTCTGTGTGAAGAATACCATTAAGGGAAAAAAGGTACATGCAATGTTAATTACAACTTTTAGCGGCATACAAAACTGTAAATTGTAAGGGGTTGCATTTGTAAGAAAATATAATGGTTGTGATACAGTGGTGTGGTGAACATGGAGCTACTTTGCTGAAAACGAGTGTCAAGTAGGGTCAGGCAGAGAGGGCCTACGTGCAGTTAGTTTACAAATGAATCTGGCCACCTCCTATATGTTCATTATTCTGTCTCGGGGGAGTCTTGTCTTGTCAAACCCACATTTTGATGGCAAACCGAGGCTCGGTCCGTCACAGACAGCATTTATCTTACATGGTCCTGTTGTTTCTACAGTGTGTTACAGGGCAGAGTCTTGTACAATTTTCATAGAAACTTACGGGAAAATGTATGTAATTATATAAAAATGGGATTAATTAGGCTAAAATGGATAGAATTTCGTGAGGTTTGGTTTAGAGAGGGCACACGACTGACCCATTGATCAGGGGTTTGTGTTTGTCACTGTCAGGTACAGACCCTCACCATTTGACATGTTTTGTAATCGTATGGAGGTAGTCACAGCAGCTGAGAACAGCACCAACGAAAACAAAATCCTTCTCTTTCTCTTCCTCCATGATGAAAATCATGTCATCAGGGTTTACATTTAGACAATGTAAGACATTCATCATGTCCATGACGTACATTGTTATTATGGGTGCAGTCCTGAGCTCAGTGTCTGCAAATTTGTTTGTAAAATTGTATTCATATAGCGCCAAAACAACGGAATTGTCTCTAAGTGTTTTGAAGAGCCCAGGGCCTCAGCCTCCTTAGAGCAAGAACAATGGCAACGGGGGCAAGGACCACCTCCCTGATAACAGGAAGAAAGGGAGGGGAGACAATCAGAGACATGGCAGAATCAAATCAGAAAAGGTATCAGGATGAGATGTGGTAAATGCACACAATGCATACAAACATAATATGGTATACACATGATGCACACAAACTTGATAGTGGATAAGGTGGGGAGAGAGCATTCAAGTATTTGAATACACCTACAGGTGGAGAAACTACAGCAGCATCCCACAGTGAAGAGGGTCTAGACCAGGAGGGGAAGAAAGAGCCAAAGTGAATGTGTAGAGTTCAGCTACCAATATACGTTGTTGCAACGTGGTTTACACCTACCTGGAATTTGTTCTGATGTATAGGTGCATACAGTAAACATAAAAACATACAAACACAGTAAGTACTACACATAACATAAAACATAAAAACACAGTAAGTACTACACAAACACAATAAGTACTACAATACAAAAAGCAGGGCAGGAGTGCAAAAGTGGATGTGCAATGTGCAGTGTGCAATGTAGTGAGTGTTAACATAACACAGGCTTGAGGTGTGGGGGGCGGGATGAGAGTCCACGTCAGGGTGGCCTTGTTACTAAGGCCAACGGCAGCCAGGAAGAAGCTGGTTTTGTGGCGTGAGGTTTTGGTCCTGATGGACCGCAGCCTCCTGCCGGAGGGAAGGACCTCGAAAAGTTTGTGACCCGGGTGTGAGGGATCGGCCACAATCTTACCTGCCCGCCTCAGGGTCCTAGAGGCAAGTAACAACATTTCTTGCAAAGTTGACCTTTTCTTTAACCTCATTGATGTACCTTGTCTGTCACTTGGATTTCTGTCTATTCAGGTTGTTGTAACTGGCATATAATTGAGGTATCTCTTGACAGTGTGTTGATACTTTTTGTGTGTGTGAGTGTGTGTGTGTCATTGTCAGCATAATGTCAGCATAGTGTGTCAGCATAATGAAACAAGGATGGAGGAAGTCACAGCAACTGAGATCATCAGCAAAAACACATTTACACTAAGTTAACCCCATATATACGCCTAAGGTACACTGGGATATTTTTCAAACGAGATATTGTTGTGCATAACCTGTTTCTTCCATAAAGCTGCCAGTGTTTGCTCTCATCTTCTCTCACACACACCACGCAACACGCCCCTACTCTCTGCCTATGTCTGCGCAAGGCCACTAGGCATCATAGTGGCCAGCGTAGTCGGGATGTGTCCATGAATGTAAAGAGTTGTTAACGGTATTATTGACTTATATTTATACACCTAAAAACGACTTTAGACCCTTGTCAATAAAGTGAGTAGACACTAAATATTTATCTATATAAGTATTTTGAGAAATGTTCATGTTTTACGTGTTATCTAGTTAACTAGCAGTATAATGAGTTCAGCCACGTCAGTGAACCCATTCACATTGATGCAGTTTTCCTTTATTGATTTCCCACCGCAAAACAGCTCAGAATGTAACTTAGCTGTCTCTCTCGTCGTGTCGAGCTATCACCAGTGGAAGCAACCACAGTTAACCTGCTCAATCGCTATTGGAAACTGAAATTTTCTATGTCGGATGACATGGATACTAAAGTGAGTAACATTTACTTTATTGTAAAATATATTTACAAAAGTTGTCAACTCAGGAACCAGCAACAGGTATAATTAGTTACCTCTTAGCTAGGGAAGGTAACATGGTTTGTCAGCCAACTTCAGTCACAGCACGAGACATTTGTAACGCTATAAAAGCAAGTTAACATCAGACTTTTTAAAATAAACATTCTTCTAAAAAAAAAAGAAGACAATTACCCTAAATGTCTGGTTTCGTCCAATGCACTTGCATTGGTGTTTATTGTAGACCAGGGGTTTTCAACCGGGGGTCCGCGGCCCCCTGGTGGTCCGCGACAGCATCGCAGGGGGTCCGCGACATGATGAGTCTATGTTTATCAGTTCACCATTAATTTTTTTATTTTTTATAAATTCGCTTTGATATTTCAACACATTTCCAGATTACTGTTGAATATCGTGAAAAATAAAACAAGCTGATAATAATATAAAGGAGATTCACGTTGACAGAATGTAGCCTTGCACCTATCCAGTCTATGGTAGCCTGTGCTTTGCTAATGTTAATGCATTGCGTCCCTAACGTCACGGCATACGCATATTATTCATAACGTACAGTCTCGCGCGCAAAGTTGACCAAGCATCTCCATAGCCTACGTGTACTTTTGAAGTTTAGTCGAAAAAGTAAAACTTTTGGTGAAGGACTGAAGTGATCTACTGTCCTTAGCTAACATTTCGTTCTAACGTCGAGTTAGCTGGTCAGAAGCACCAATGGATCGGTTTTTAGTGAGGAGAGTGACAGAGGGACAGGCTGCCACGACAGAGGGACAGGCTTCCAACAAAGCTACACGTTCACAGGATACAGGGAAACAAATTCAAAAAAGAAAAAGAAAAAACAATGAGGAATACATCAAATAGCCTACGGATTTACAGTGACGACAGACAGAGCAGGAGAGGAGGTAGGCTACCAATGTGTTTCGTGTGTTCCACATTACTGTCAACTGAAGCCATAAATCCGTCGAAACTATTGCGGCATATGGAGACGCATCACGTTTTCTTGAATGCCAAGCCTATTGAGTACATGCAACAGATGTTGCGTGATTTTTATATGACTTAAGTTCTGGATAAGTTGCCAGACAGAATTTCCAGAGCTTGCTGCAAATGCAATGAGGTGTCTTGCCCTTTCAAATACCTCTGTGGGAGCGTTTTTTCTACAATGTCGTACTTGAAGAATAAGTACAGGGCAAAGCTTGAACCAGAGAATGGTATGAGACTGTCGCTATCTACCATTTCGCCATGAATAGACCGGCTGTGTGGACTTCACCATGCCCAGATATTACACTGACAGGTCTCCCCTCTCTCCACGCACGCACACACGCGCTCACACGCACACAAACACACGCACACGCACGCGCGTGCAGGCACATCAGTGGGCCGTGGATTACTTTCTAGTCAGAATGGTGGTCCCTGGGACAAAACCAGTTGAAAACCCCTGTTGTAGACAATACGGCCTAGTGCTAGCATAACATCTGCGGAGAAAACGAAAACGAAAGCAATCTACTTTGTCAACTGCAAATTCTGTCGGTGGTTAGATGAACTTACAGTGGCTTTGAGGTCGATTTTTCGTTCATATCACTCAGGCCTAAGATGACAACTTTTTTTTTTGTAATAGTATAATATTAATTTGGCATAAGATATAGATAACTATATTAATACTGGGCTGTCAAGCGATTAAGAAAAATCAAATTAATTACATGATTTGTTATTTATTAATCTAAATTAATTGTAAATTTCAATTTGCTGTGAGAACAATAAAAAAAATCTGTCAAATTTGCCAATGACGTGAATTGACAAAGTAAATAAAGCTTTGGCAGTGTGATGTTCAGCTAACGTTAATGGCAAACAACAGATACTTCAATTAACTTCATTTAATGAAGAGCACATGAATCCATCTAATTGTTTATTGATGACTCTAACTCTGACCAATGCCATGCCTTTACATAACTAATATATAAACAATTGGTTTTCTACAGTGCTTGGCAACATTGTAGGCAGTATCATAATTCAACATTTTACCAGGGCTGTCAATCGATAAAAAAAAATTAACTAATTAATCGCACATTTTGAAATGAATTAATCGCGATTAATCACGATTAAAAGTTTTTTTTTTCATTAGACTAAATCTTATAAATTAACGAGTAATCACTTCAGACAGCGTGTATTTTAGACACTGTTGTTTAATTGTATTTTTTTTAAACACAATGGTGCCCCTCGACGGTAAATCATAAGAATTTTCCCCTGAAGCAATTCGAATCACCTCAATCAGCCCACTGTCCTCAACTATGTTGATGGGCCGACAGTCACCGGCAACCCAAATGGTAACCTTTTCACGGACTGGTCTAGCTATTTTCTTAGAGAAGTCGTGGAGTGTGGGTTGGCGATCATCTAAGCTGGGACTGCTTTCTGTCGGGTGCTTTGCATTAAGGTGATAACTTAAAGACGAGCTGCTTCTGTGATAGCTAAATTCAGCTTGGCAAATGCTACATACAACTTTAGTTTTGTCAATTGTTCCGTCATTTTGGCTCTTAAACAGAGACTTTCCGCCCAACAATCCCTCAGCTTTAACTCTTTAACTACCGCAGTGGTTCTCAAACTTTTTCTGTCATTCCCCACTTTGAACAAGGGGTGCTTTTCAAGCCCCACCTGTCCCTCATCGCTCCCATAAAATGGTGGGCTAAGCTTAAAATTGTCAATTTATTGAAATAACCTCAGGTAATAACAAATAGCATCTTATTTAGGTCAGCAAATGTATATTGCTTGAAGTGATTTAATGTTTCATGTTGTAGTGTATTGTTGCTATAGACACGCACACATGGACGGATTATGAAACCATTTGTCAGGACGTGTAACAAAATACACCGCTTCCAACCACAAATAAGAGATACATTTAAGCCACTTCTGATATTAACAAATACAAAGTCTAAAAACAATTGACAGCAAGCAAAGTTAATAATTCAATTCAATTCAATTCAATTCAATTTTATTTATATAGCGCCATAACAATACAATTGTCTCTAGGCGCTTTACAGAGCCCAGAGCCTGAAACCCCCTTAGTGCAAGCACAATGGCAACACGGGCAAGAAAAAACTCCCTGTTAGTCAGGAAGGAACCTTAAGCAGAACCACGGCACATAAGGGGGAACCCATCTGCTTGAGGTTGGCCAGGTGGAGATAGGAAGGGGGGAAGGGGGGAGGGTTGTGTGGCAGAAGGGGAAGGGAAACAACAGGTGTTGTACATAGTCTGCATTTGGTAGATGTACATAATATATATACAGACATCCAGTGGTAAATACATGATACAGACAAGACCAGTGCAGGTGAAATTGGTACCAGCCTCACATGGGAGTACCAGACTATGTAGGTAACTTACCCTGTGAGCAGGAGCCGGGTGAATGTGGGTGCAATTGTGTGTAAATTGTGATACCGTCTTTGCGAGGGCCACCAAGACACACTGGTGCTGTCCTTGCAACAGCAACAATATGTTGGTAGTCTCACCCGATTGGACAGGCATCAACCATTCAACACAAAGGCAGATCAATTAAGTTGAACACCTAGGGGGCGCCACACAAAGTGTAGTGTCCTCCACGTGGTCAAAATAATGATAATCCACAAATCAGTCTCGTTAAATATATCAGTCTCATAAAATATATTATACGATCAATTTGGAACTCCGATTAATAATTAAATTAATAACTACAACCAAAGTTACCTTATTAATAGTATAGTTGAAGGTCATTAGAATTCTGAATAGAAGAGGTTGGCAACATCCATTCTTGTGCAACATTGAATAAACCAGCGTATATAAATCAAAGTATTTATTTACACAATGATAAGAAAATAACACACAATACGTAATCTAGCTAAATGCAACTAACTAATGAATTGAAGGAATAGGTGTATGTGGGGCGACAGTGGTACAGGAGGTAGAGAAGTCGTTTAGTAATCAGAAAGTAATCAGAAGGTTGCTAGTTCGATTCCCTTGAGCAAGACACTGAACCCCTAATTGCTCCTGGCAGTGATGTGCAGTGTGCCATCAGTGTAAATGTAAAATGTGTATACATCCTTGTAAGTCGCTTTGGATAAAAGCGTCTGCTAAATGACTAAATGTAATGTAAATGTAATCGAGAGGGAGTGTGTGTGTGTGTGTGAGCTTGTGAGCTCGGGGTTGCGCTGTTAGGAGCGCGCCAGAAAGAATGTGTGTGTGTGTTCCTTTGTCTGATCCTCGTAGTTCCGCGTGCATGTGTGTGCACGTACGCGAACATACATGTGATGTGAACAAGGACGAGCCTATATGCAGCGCTTCGCGTGTGTGGCTATGTGAAGGCCAATGTATATGTAATCGTGCGCGATTAAGATGCCATGTTAGGAAAGAGGGAAATGGTTAGTGATGCATGCAAGACCCTATGTGTCTGAGAAGCAATCCTAACGATAACCCAGATGGTGTGGCGAAGCCAACTACCAACTAACAATGAAAATATATAAACAGTTAAGTTCATTAACAAAACATATGAAACACATGAACAATGGCATGTAAACAGTCTTATGCTTAGCCAGGTTGTGAATAGCTAGGATAGCTAAAATGCCCAGTTAATGTCAGAGTTACCAGTCCTTTATGAAAAGGGTCGTACTGGCGAGTCCGATGTTGAAACAGCAGAAGTGATGATGCCGTCCGTAGCTGGAGAAAGTTGTCCTTGCTGTGATGTCTCTGTTTTACTGCAGTTTAGGTCGGAGGATTTGATCGCTCAGAACGTTGCAGTTTGCCTTCTGTAGAGTTAGCTAGCAGGTCTAATGTTAGCTGCTTTCGCTAAATTTTACTTCGTCTCACTGAGCGGTTCGTTGACTGAGAGATCTTAGGCGTGTGTCGGCCGTAAGAAGTGAGAACAACGAGAGTTGGTTGTTCACCGGTTGACGGTGTGCTCACGCGGTGTTGGAGGTCCAAGAGGCTTGCTCCTCGCGGACGATGCCCGGAGGGAGAGAGGGGGGTCCTAGCCAGGTGGGCGCCGACAGAGAGAGAGTCACATCTGGGGAGATGCGGCTATTATCCACGCTCAGGTGGGCGTGGTTAAGAAAAGCATCAGGTTACATTTTTATGACAGGTAAAACCTGACGTAGTTTCCGGGGGAACCCATAGACAAGTTACTGATTAAAGTCAACCACAATGGACGAATTCCAGTGTACCTACATCCCCCCTGTGGTCACGGGATTGCACCGGATGTGTGATCCAGTGAGCACAACTGTACATAGTCCATGTGTGGGAAAAGTTCATTGGTCAGACAGTCAAAGTTGTAACATCAGTACTGGGCATTTGTTGATACTATCTATCCTGGCTAAGCAGGTACAAAATCATTAAGTTACAAAAGACAAGGTCCAAATAAACAGTAATGACAATGACATAGCATACAACAAATAAACCAGTGGGTCATCTACTCATCAGGGTTAGTGAGAATAGGAAATGTTAGTGATGTCAACTTGTTAGGCTGAGATGCAGAGATAGTGGCACCTGATACAATGATAAAGCCATTGCTGGAGAATCCAAGAGTGTGTTTGTTGGACCACTCAATAGATTGGATGACAATACTGACTAGTAGATGGCTAGTGACTGACTAGTCTTGGCATCCTTTGCTGTTTTGTCCTTCAGGCATGTTCTGCTGTGGAAGGGTGTCATCATATTCTCAAAATCTTAAAGCTCAAATGGCTGTATCATGGTTTTGTGTGGCAGTATGGTAATGTCCTAACCTTGTGTTGAATGTGGACATGTGCATGACTAGCTTTGTCTGGGATGTATGAAGCTAGTGTGCTACTGCAGTGGTTTAAATGAAGTACCAGTTCAGAATAATGGAAGTTTCTGCTGTCGCTAACAAATCCAAGTTGGCCTATACAACTACAAGAAAAGTGAGGTCCCTGAGCAAGCAGTTGTCTTACTGTCAGTGCAGGGTGGCTTGTGTTGTTTGGCAGACAGTTAGTTCTTAACGAACCTGACTCGCCTGACTCGTGGCTCAGGGGTGTAACGCTCTGGGTAACCATAGTCAGAGGGGCAGTCGGAGGCACTATCACTGGCCATGGTCTGAGAGACGGTAGTCATCACCTGACGAATCTAGGGGCAGGTCATATTTCTGGGCCATTATTTCTGAATATGGCCTTCTACTGCTTCTAGGGGATGTACTCCCATTACGACGCTGATGATGGACATGGCGGTTACGCTCAGTGTCCCTATGAGGCCGTTTGTCACCCCCCTTTGATCTGTAGTGAGGGTGAACTTGTGAGGCGGTGAATTTGGGAGACGCTCTGGTATCTGAGCAGGCAGGCTCAGTTGTTTTTCCCCTTTCTTTGGAATTGACAACAGTTTCCCAAGCCATCTGTGTCATCTTCCTGATCTCATTCAGTGAGGGGTTACCTTGATGCGTCCTGAGGGAAACGTGAGTGCGCACACATGGATGCAGGTTGCGCAAGAACAGAGACTTGAAGGTGGAACTTTCTTCTAAGCCTGGTGCATTCTTGCCCTGGAAGTATGCATGTCTCAAACGTTTATAAAAATCCATAGGGTGTTCTCGACGGGAGTGTTTAATTTGGGAGGCAGCAACCAACGATGCGATCTCGTCAGCGGGAGAAGAGTATTCTTCTTTTAAAGCATGACAGAGCTCTGCGTAATCATCTCTGATACAGGGAGGTTGTGCCTGAATAAACTTGTGGACTGCTTTAGCGCTAGTTTTCCACATGAGTTTAATTTTCTCCCTTTGGTTTGCGTTGGGTAGGTCAGTCATGTTGATGTCTAGTTCCCTAACGTAATCGTCAATGTCTTGATCACGGTTGTGTGGGTCAAACATTTCAATGTCCTTAGCTATGAGTTCAAGCACTTCTAGACGGGGACTCTGTGAGGTCTTTTCCGAAAAGGGCGAGATTAATCTAGCATGGGAACGGACATGTCTATCACATGCTAATGTGCTTCTCTCTGGGTGAGAGGCAGATGCTGGACAGCGGTGCTCACTCTCGTGGCTGTATGGAGAGGAGGCTGAACAGTCTGGACATGACCTAGTCCTGCCTTCGGAGGGAAGGGCACGGACGAATGTGTTATGGATCAGAGGCTGAGAATAAGTATGGGCAGTATGTCTACTGGAGGATAAACTACCTGTTTCTTCAGTGTCTGTTAGGGGCAGATGGGAAGTCAGGCTGTTAACTCGGTCTCTCAGTGGAGGTTGAGGAGCTGACTTCATTCCCATGGACTGAGGGTCAGTTGGGAAGTGTTCCCATCTGAATGAAGGAGGGGTAGACCTTTCATCAAGGGAGGAGTGTGAATCAGAGTAGCCTGACTCACATCGGCTGAACGACTGTGGTGGGGCAGGGTGTTCTGACCTAACCTTCAGTAGCTCCTCCTTGTGTGAACAGAGTTCTAACTCTGTTGAGTGTAGGTCTCCTAGGTAGCGCATAGCTTTCTTGCTAGCTGTCTGTACCTCGTGGAGGAGACTAGCATTCTGCGCTTTAAGGTATTCTACCTCCCTATCTAATGCTGCGTTGCTCTGAAAGGCAAGGCTGGTTTGCCTGTGAAAGTTCAGTAGCAAGCACGTTAACAATGGGTCTTTGGATGCAGTCTGTGCATCATACCTGTTACTTAGTAGAGAGTCTATCTCCTTCCTGCATTCACTGAAACTCAAACTGTTAATGAGTTCAGGGTAGCCGGGTTTCAGGCTTTGTGCTACGGAAGAGATAAACTGCTCTACACAGGGGTTATCCATTGTTAGGTTTAGCTAGAGGGGTAAGCTAAAATAGGGTAAAGTAGGATTGAACTTAGGTGTTTGGCTATGGTGTTGCAGTGGCAGACACCTTGCAGTGTGACTTGGGCAGTACACTGGCCTAACCTAAAAGTGTAGTAACCTACGCTATGAGGGGTAGCTTCCAAAGAATGTGGTATAGCTACAGCACCATCTAGTGGCTCTAGTGGGCATAAAAGTTTGGGCACACTAACTGAGATGCGGGGCAGTAACAGTCAGGGAGTTACCTTGGCTAGACTCAAGCTGGAACACGTGGTGGTAACAGCTAGGTGCACAAGTTGTTTCACAGGGCCGGTAGCACGCTGTGGCTCTCTCTCAGTCTCTATTCCTTTCACTGGCTGGAATGCAAGGCAGTAACAGTCAGGTCCAAGCTCTCTTTCACAGGGCCGGTGGCACGCTGTGACTTAATTTTAAAAAAAGGGAAGCAGAAGATTTAGCACAGTTAATTCTGACAGCTTGACAACGTTGCATTGAATACGTGGTATTCAAATGCTGGACAGAAATTCACAATTCCTACAGAGTAGGTTTAACCTGAATGGCTAGCAGCAACAGCAAGTTCTAAGAATTTCACTGTTTGGAAAAAGTGACGGTTCACTAATTAAATATCAAATAGCTTGTGAGCTCAATTTGATATATAAAGCTTTGTACTTATTTCTAAGTAAAGCTAGTGCCTAGTCCTATGACAGACTAGTGGCAGTGAGTGTTATGACTATTTGCCTAGTCTAACACTAGAATATAAAATTCTGAATTTGGCCTGAAATTAAGCTGACATTAATATTGCACAAATATGAATGATTGCCAACTCAACTCATCTACTTTTCTATTTGAATTGTCATTTTGAAAGTGAAAACATCAGCTAAATATGAAATTATATTTGCATTCAGACATAACTCTACCAAACAAGTTTACTTCCAAAGCCGATTCAACCAGATCTGGACACTCACTCAGGTAACAAGGTCTCTTCTGCAGTTTATCCTTCTCGGCAGCCATGGTGTGGAATTTGTCCTGCAACTGGGATTTCTCTTCAGTCAGGTTGTTGTAACTGGGATTTCTCTCTATGCAGGTTGTTGTAACTGGTCTGTAACTGGGATTCCTCTCTATGCAGGTTGTTGTAACTGGTCTGTAACTGGGATTTCTCTCTATGCAGGTTGTTGTAACTGGTCTGTAACTGGGATTTCTCTTCAGTTAGGTTGTTGTATCCTGTTTGCAGTTGTGATTTCTCGCTGAGGAGGTTATTGTGACTGCTCTGTAAACTTGATTTCTCTGTATTTAAACGGTCATTACTGGTTTGCAATTCAGATTTTTCTCTATTTAGGTGATCATAGCTACCCTGCAACTGGAGTTTCTCTCTGCTGAGTTTGCTGTAACTGGTCTGCAGTTGGGATTTCTCTGTTTTGAGGTTGTTGTAAGTAATCTGTAGCTGTTGGTATTCTATGGTCATGTTGTCGTAACCTGACTGCATCTGTAGTTTCTCTTTGTAGCTGGTCTGTAACTGTTTGTTCTCCATCATTTTGAAACTGAGAAGTGCGATGCAGACAGCAGGAGAGCACACAGCAGACCCAGACACACAGCAGCCCTCTTCCAGCGTCCTAAAGATGGGAGAGAGTACAACTAAATTACAGGTAGGAATATACTTCATAATGGGAGTTTGAGACTCCATCTCACTACACAGTATTATATCATTTAAAACAAGCTTTCTGTTATCACAAACAAGAAAAGAATAGCATAGGTTCAGTCTTTGCGTTGACATATAGTACATATATTTTAGAATATAGTTGTTTTCTGTAATCAAAAGCAGTAAATCATTGCTTGGGTTCATCTATATTTTTGACATGATGATATTACCTGGCTTTACTATTTTTTTCTGCATTTGAAACATTTCTCAATCAATGCTTCAACGTCTGAATACTATGTGATAGGTTACTACATGTACTGCCAAAATTCCAAAAGTATTGTGGCTGAAAATGCTAAAGACTGTTTGCCGTCGTATATAAGAAGACAATATTTTTGTTTTCATGTATGTTTTCATACCTCCTAATTTAGTCTTTACTTCTCCCTTTCTACTTTTATTCTACTGTCATCACAAAGTATGTGTCTAATATTTTGTTTTTAATCTCCAAAAAAAACAATGGGGAGCAAAGTAGAACTCAATTATAATTTAGTACTTCAAAATGAATTAGTAATTTTTTTTTACCTCAAAAACGTTCATACAAGCTGCCGTGAACCATGAAAACAACAGTCAGCGTTCTTAGGATTTGTAATCACTGCAAGGATGAACCATGCAGTTCATGGTTCCCTGATCTACTAAATGCATATTAGAAATTTCATATTCACCAGAGGGTTCTGGACTTGGGGCTTCCAAATTCTCTCTGGAGTTTGAAGTATTGCAGGGAAACTCACCAGTGTCTGTTTCTTCATGTTTGTCCATAGAGGGTCTGTTGATTCCATCATGGTCTAATTGTCGATAGATGCCCTCGGTCATCTCCATTCTGCCCTGCTCTTCTCTACCGGCTGCTCAGATGATCATGAGATCTTCTCCACTCTGTCTTGTGGAGAGTGACTGGAGGTGAACAGCAGACCCACAGTGTTTGGCCCATTTTATATTCATAGAAACATGGATAGAGGAAGTCCCCCATTGTATCTAATCTCACCCTAAGTGTTACAGGGGTGGAGCTTCCCTTTCCTGACATGGCTGTTAATCATCGAGAGCACATAAAGTCTCTTTCCAGTCATTGGTGCAAATGATCAGAGTCAGTGAAACAGTGGGTTTTGTTTGTTTTCAGTATGTCTGCATACATGTATGTATGTCAGTTCCTGGGTGAATCCAGCAGCAATAATTCTGCAGAAATACACCACTTGAGTTGTAAAGGTACAAATCCATGTAACTACATTCAAATTGCTCATGAAGTTGAAAGGTCTGTGTGAAGAATGCCATTAAGGGAAAAAAGGTACATGCAATGTTAATTACCGTACTTTCCTGACTATAAGCCGCTACTTTTTTCCCATGCTTTGAACCTCGCGGCTTAAACAATGACGCGGCTAATTTATGGATTATGATACCTGTGACTGTATACGGTGGCTTTGTGTTTACGGTGGCTTTGTGGAGCTAGGATGCTAGCATGGATGCAGCATGGATGGATTAGCTCCAGGCGATTTCTCA
>NC_045163.1:29469170-29501670 GCF_900700415.2 Clupea harengus | reverse complement strand
ACTGATCGTGTAGTTTACAACAACAAGATTACTCTGTTTGTTTACTGATCGTTGCATCATGTAGTTTACAACAACAAGGTCACTCTGTTTGTTTACTGATCGTTGTAGTTTACAACAACAAGATCACTCTGTTTGTTTACTGATCATGTAGTTTACAACAACAAGATCACTCTGTTTGTTTACTGATCATGTAGTTTACAACAAGATCACTCTGTTTGTTTACTCATGTAGTTTACAACAACAAGATCACTCTGTTTGTTTACTCATGTAGTTTACAACAACAAGAGCACTCTGTTTGTTTACTGATCGCGGCCTCATGTAGTTGGGGACACTGATGGCCAGAACACGGATGTCTCTGTGAGATAACTTCTTTCCTCCTGAAAGAGTAGTAAAGGGCTCCTGTGTTTGTAACTTTCACTATTTTACTATTTCAGAAGGGTTTTATTCCTTTTACTCCTTTTATTCCTTTTATACCTTTTATACCTTGTATCATGTATTGCTCTTGCTGCTTGCTTTTATTGATTTTATGTAAAGCACTTTGAACTGCAACTCTTGTACGAAATGTGCTATATAAATAAAGTCTTACTTACTTACTCCCAGCTAACTGGTTTCCTATGGCTAGAACACTGATGCTAACTGGTTTCCTATCGGCAGAACACTGATGCTAACTGGTTTCCTATGGGCAGAACACTGATGCTAACTGCTAACTGGTTTCCTATGGCCAGACCACGGATGCTAACTGGTTTCCTATGGCCACAACACTGATGCTAACTGCTAACTGGTTTCCTATGGCCAGACCACGGATGCTAACTGGTTTCCTATGGCCACAACACGGATGCTAACTGGTTTCCTATGGCCAGACCACGGATGCTAACTGGTTTCCTATGACCACGGATGCTAACTGGTTTCCTATGGCCACAACACGGATGCTAACTGGTTTCCTATGGCCAGACCACGGATGCTAACTGGTTTCCTATGGCCACAACACTGATGCTAACTGGTTTCCTATGGGCAGAACACTGATGCTAACTGCTAACTGGTTTCCTATGGCCAGACCACGGATGCTAACTGGTTTCCTATGGCCACAACACTGATGCTAACTGGTTTCCTATGGCCAGACCACGGATGCTAACTGGTTTCCTATGGCCACAACACTGATGCTAACTGGTTTCCTATGGCGAGAACACTGATGCTAACTGCTAACTGGTTTCCTATGGCCAGACCACGGATGCTAACTGGTTTCCTATGGCCACAACACTGATGCTAACTGGTTTCCTATGGCCAGACCACGGATGCTAACTGGTTTCCTATGGCCACAACACTGATGCTAACTGGTTTCCTATGGCCAGAACACTGATGCTAACTGCTAACTGGTTTCCTATGGCCAGACCACGGATGCTAACTGGTTTCCTATGGCCACAACACGGATGCTAACTGGTTTCCTATGGCCAGACCACGGATGCTAACTGGTTTCCTATGGCCACAACACTGATGCTAACTGGTTTCCTATGGGCAGAACACTGATGCTAACTGCTAACTGGTTTCCTATGGCCAGACCACGGATGCTAACTGGTTTCCTATGGCCACAACACGGATGCTAACTGGTTTCCTATGGCCAGACCACGGATGCTAACTGGTTTCCTATGGCCACAACACTGATGCTAACTGGTTTCCTATGGGCAGAACACTGATGCTAACTGCTAACTGGTTTCCTATGGCCAGACCACGGATGCTAACTGGTTTCCTATGGCCACAACACTGATGCTAACTGCTAACTGGTAGAGCGGCTCCTAGCCTTGGCTGCTTTCGAGCTCACGCATGGACGCTGCCGGAGAGAGAGTGTGTGGGCAGTGGGTACTAGATGGAATTACTTCCAAATCCCATTTCATAAAATGATGTAAAAGATCACATTTAACCTTGATGTGAATACTGGTTTTCTCCGGTCTCTGCTGCACAGCATGATCCAAAATCTAATGTAAGTGCTCCACATTCACTACCTAAGCCCCTGGTATGACACACACACACACACACAGAGAGAGATAGAGAGGCATTAAGACACACACACACACACACACACACAGAGACATTAAGACACACACACACACACAAAGACATACACACATTTTCACTCAAACAAACATGCACTCACACCAAACACATTCCCTCCCACACACACACACACACACACACACAAACATATATACACAAATATTCATTATACAACCCATACACATGATCTCTCTTCTACTTTTTCTCACACACACATACATGTATATACAAACACAGACAGACACACCACACACACATACACTCATGCAGACACACCAGTCTCTCTCACACCACACCATATACACACACACACACAGACACACACACACACACACACAGACACACACACAGACACACGCACACACACACACACACACACATACACACACACACACACACACAGAAACACACACACCAAACTGCTGAGCATGTATGTTTCATGACAGAGTGGTCTCTCCCACCCATGGCCAGTTTACAGCCCACAGACGTGAGGCGGCCCGTGTGAAGCACCCTGGGGCAGTTCCCTCTCACACACACACACACACACACTCACACACTCACAGACACACACACACACGCAGTTCCCTCTCATACTGGGGCAGTTCCCTCTCACACTAAAGCACTGGGGCAGTAGTTCCCTCTCAACCTAAAGCATTGTGGCAGTTTCCTCTGGTAGACCAAACATTAAGATTAAGTGGCTTCCCAGCGTGTGACACAGGATTAGTGTGTAATGCGCCGTATTACCGGGACTGGGCTCAGGCAGACCCTGGGCAGGCAGGCAGGCAGGCAGGGCGCAGGGAGAGGAGAGGACACTTTAACACAGTTGTCCTGGGGTAACAGACGGCCAGGCCATTTCAGAACCCCCCCTCCCCCCCCTCACACACACACACACACACACACACACACACACACCCAACCCCCTTCACCCCCTCACACACACACACACACACACACACACACACACACACACAACCCCTTCACCCCCTTCACCCCCTCACACACACACACACACACACACACACAACCCCCTTCACCCCCTCCTGTAAGAAGATTTGTGCTGTAGACAGCTGGGCCAAGCAGAGCACACACAGCCAACATGAAGCTCCATCAGCCTGACAGTGTGTGGGCTATGGGGTATGTAGCTATGGGTTATGGGCTATGGGCTATGGGCTATGGGCTATGGGCTATGGGCTATGGGCTATGGGCTATGGGCTATGGGCTATGGGCTCTGGGCTCTGGGGTATGTAGCTATGGGCTATGGGCTCTGGGGTATGTAGCTATCATGTGGGGGGGGGGGGGCACTTCTCTTCCACACTGTCATGTGTGTGTGTGTGTGTGTGTGTGGGGGGGGGGGCCCCACTTCTTTTCCACACTCGTTTCAGGAACTCAGTTCTCCTGCCAGTGTAAGGGCTCTGGGCTCTGGGCTCTGATGTGGGGGTACTTGGGGCAAATCTGAGGCTGTGGGCTCTCACGTGGGGGGTACTTTGGGGGCAATCTGAGGCTCTGGGCGCTTATGTGGGGGTACTTTTGGGGCAAATCTGAGTCCACTTCTTTTGCACTGTTTCAGGAACACAGTTCTCTCCCTAAATAGATGGAATATCCCTCGAATGCTGCCCAGTGTGGTCAGCCAAACACTCATCTGCAGTTTTACGCTGTTAAATGGTCCCCAATGGTGTCTTTGAAGCCCCATCCCTGCTCAGCATTGCTTCTATGCACCTCCACTAACCCCCCCCCCCTCTCTGATTACCGGCCCGCCCCGATGACCCCCCTGACATGAAACATTTGTTCTAGCTGGATGAAGGGGGCTTAGGGGGTTACTGCACACTTGCTCCCTAAATCTCCAGCGAGCAGAACAGGCTTAGCACCGTATAGCACCGCCCCCCCCCCCCCCAAACACACACCCAGCTTTCCATTACGCCGCCGTCGAATGAATGATGTCCGTGGCACCGCAGACACCGTGACACGTCACGTCACGTTCACTACACCTGTGGCAGTGTGTGTAACCTGCTGAGGCGGTCATTACAGAACGCAAGAGACACTAATGACCTCTTAAATGCAGACCTTAATCTCTTAAACGAATCCAATCAGTCATCGGGAATTCTTTAAATTGCCGGTGATGCACAAAGATGTCGGCTATACTTACTAAACTAGGAATTCTCAACCGGGAATTCTCAAAGTGGGACTTCTCAGGTGGCCTAAAACAAGAGGACAATAGAGCATATTTGGCAGTCAGACGTGAACAAAAGATTCGATGGGGCGTTCCTCTGCTACAGTAGGCTATCTGTACAGTCTCTCGTCACACAGGGACTCTGGGGGGGGGGGGGCTGCCCGTGCTGCCAGTTAAGGGCCCTTTTTCTTCTGTGGGGGGTAGTTCTTATGCAGATCACATAATGACCATATGTTGGCGTTTCTCTCCCGTGAGTTACCTTAAACCAGCCCCCCCCCACTGCACCAATCCTGGGTTGGGCTGCCAGACCTTCTTCCGTCGTCGACTGCAAAGGTTATGGTCTAAACACTAATGACCTTGAGAAAGACTCACTGTATTGTTTTAAAGCATAAACTTAAAAGTAGTCTAAAATGATGCAGCAAAAAAACTGCATTCAGATTAGCTTGTATTCATTAGTTTGTCTTATCATATCAGATGTTTTTTTTTTTTTAGGATTAGTCCAGGCTATTTTTGCAAAACAAAATTGATTAAATTCTTTTTAAAAATGTAATTTGTTTGTTCTCCAAACTGGGTGGTATCTGTGTATGGCACAGTGCCTGGAGCCTAGCCTAGTTTGGGTTCCATCAGAAATGAATTATCTTCCTGAGATCACGAGGGTCTCCCCAGGGGACGAGATAAACGTACTAATCTGACAGGAAAAAAACTCCCCTTTCTCATTGCATTGGTCTCCTCTTAGATTGCTGTTGGGTTTGTCTGTTTGTCCTGTCAATCCATCATGTCTGACAAAAACATCCTGCGTTTTGAAGTTCATTGGTGAGAAACAGCCCCCCTCCTCTGTGAGCTCACGCCCAGAGCCCAGAGCCAGAGCCAGAGGCCCAGTGGCCAGGAGGAGGAGGAGGTCTGTCACAGCTGAATTTATCGGTAAACACTGTCCTGTTTTTACCCCCTCTTGCACTCTTGAGCACTCCCGCACTCCGGCGCACTCCCGCAGTCTGTGTAAACAGCCGTGAGTTCTTATCGGAGCCGACAGCACAGCTGCAGCTGCCCAAACCAGACCAGACCTCTGCTCCTCTCCTCCTCCTCTCCTGACACATAGGCTACTGATCTCCTCTCCTCTCCTCCTCTCCCCCCCCCCTCTCCTCTCCCTCTCCTCTCCCTCCTCTCTACTCTCTCCTCTCCTCTCTCTCTCTCTCCTCTCCTCTCCTCTCCTCTCCTCTCCTCTCTCTCTCTCCTCTCCTTCTCTCCTCCTCTCCTCTCCTCTCCTCTCCTCTCCTGACACATAGGCCCTTCCTCTCCTCTCCTCTCCTCCTCTCTCCTCTCCTCTCCTCTCCTGACACTTAGGCTGCTGATCTCTTCTCCTCTCCTCTCTCCTCTCATCTCATCTCCTCTCCTCTCCTGACACACAGGCAGCTCTCTCCTCTCTCTCCCCTCCTCTCCTCTCCTCTCCTCTCCCTCCTCTCCTCTCCCTCCTCTCCTCTCCTCCTCTCTCTCTCCTCTCCTCTCCTCTCCTCTCCTCTCCTCTCTTCTCTCTCCTCCCTCCCTCTCCTCTCCTCTCCCCTTCTCTCCTCCTCTCCTCTCCCTCTCCTGACACATAGGCCTTCCTCTCCTCTCCTCTCCTCTCCCTCCCCCTCTCCTCCTCCTCTCCTCTCCTCTCCTCTCCCCTTCTCTCCTCCTCTCCTCTCCTCTCCTCTCCTGACACATAGGCCTTCCTCTCCTCTCCTTCCTTCCTCCTCCTCTCCTCTTCTCTCCCCTCCCCCCTTCTCCTCTCCTCTCCACTCCTCTCCTCTCCTCTCCTCTCCTCATCCTCTCCTCTCCTCTCCCCTTCTCTCCTCCTCTCCTCTCCTCTCCTCTCCTGACACATAGGCCCTTCCTCCTCTCCTTCTCTCCTCTCCCCTTCTCTCCTCCTCTCCTCTCCTCTCCTGACACATAGGCCCTTCCTCTCCTCTCCTCTCCTCCCCTCTCCTCTCCTCTTCTCTCCCCTCCCCCCTCTCCTCCCCTCTCCACTCCTCTCCTCTCCTCTCCTATCCTCTCCTCTCCTCTCCCCTTCTCTCCTCCTCTCCTCTCCTCTCCTCTCCTGACACATAGGCCCTTCCTCTCCTCTCCTCTCCTCTCCTCTCCTCTCATCTCCCTCTCCTCTCCTTGTCCTGACACATAAGCCGCTCCTCTCCAGTCACCTGTGGCTGCTCTCGGCACCATGGCCACAATCTTCCGATCCCCAATCTGCCAATCCCCAATCCAACTGAAAGAATAATCACGCTTGGCTACGGGCACAGGATAGGAATGGACTGAATACGACTGCGTTGAAAGGCTCAAACGCTCATTACACCCTGGCGGCCGAAACCTCATGTTGGGCTTTTGTTTTCAGGGATGCTATCAAGTTTGTACATCCAAACTGTTAGTAAATAAGGGATCTCAAACTGTTAGTAAATAAGGGATCCCAAACTGTTAGTAAATAAGTAAACAAACTGTTAGTAAATAAGAGATCCCTAACTGTTAGTAAATAAGGGATCTCAAACTGTTAGTAAATAAGGGATCCCTAACTGTTAGTAAATAAGTAAACAAACTGTTAGTAAATAAGTAAATAAACTGAGAGTAAATAAGGGGCTGTTGGTAAATAAGTAAACAAACTGTGAGTAAATAAGAGATCCCAAACTACCAGAAGCTTCGCTGGGACTGTAGGACGTCTCTTGTCTCTGAGCACGACGAAGCAGGAGATTGGCCATCAAAAGATTTAATAACGCGTTACATTGTGCCATTTAGTGTTCACTAATGAACAAAAGTATTTATGAGTAGAACACAGGCGAAGTGTCTCCGCTCACCGTGTGATTAAACTGACAAGCGAAAGGCAGGAGACAAGAATGGTTCATTTTGCCGAAACACCCCCTCTACCCCCCGCCCCCCCCCCCCCGTCCCCCTCGAGCTGCACAGACGCGCGAGGGCGAAGCCGCCGCTGAGATTCTTTAGCCTGTCACTTTCAAATCCCAAAGCTGAAAGGTGAAGCGATGGATCCTGCTGTTCGCTGCATTCCTCCCCCCTAGTCTGTGTGTGAGTGGGCCAGCTTTGAGAAGCGTGGGAGATGTCAGAGGCCCACACTACTATAATAAAGGGGTGAGAATTAGGGACAAGAAAGCAATTGAGAGACATTATCAAGATGGAGGGTTTTCTTTTCATGTGGGGGCATATGAAAAAAAAAACATAAATGGGACGTGACAGGCCAAAATTGGTTTTATTGGATATTCGAAATCTACAGTTAATTATCTTCGTTCGAGGTTCGTTTTGCTGAATGTGGTGCAGCCGATCCGGAGAATTTGGCGAAAATGTTTAAGGTATCATCATCTGAAAATCAAGACAACAGAATAGCAAGTTCGGTGGAAATCAACTGAAAACTTTTGTGATGTGTGTAAATTGAACGTAATGCATAGCAACCAGATATTTCCTGTCAATCAATTGTGATGAAACCTTGCATAAAGATAGATGACAACCACATTAATAAAATCAGAATAAAAGTGTTTTGGCCAATAGGGAATATTCTCTTCTATTCCGTTTCTTTTCAGAGATGCTGGCTTGGTAGATTTACAAGGGCTAGGCACTCTACCTAACCCTTTACACCGTCCTTACAGAATGACATTCTCATACAGGTACGTCTATCCTTTTTTAGATTAGATTAGATTCAACTTTATTGTCATTGCATAGAGTACAAGTACTGAGGCAACGAAATGCAGTTTAGAATCCAACCAGAAGTGCAAAATAGCAAAAAGTGCAGAGTATGTGCATATGTAAAGTGTAATAAGTGAATAAATAGATATGTACAGTAAGAAATAGATATGCAATATGAACAGTAATTGGGACAAGAATAGCAGCAATTGAAGATAGAAGTGTAGATATGATAAGTATATGTAAAGTGCAGGTGTTAGTATTAGTGGTGGTAATAAGTGAAATGAAGTGAAAGAGGTATTAGTAATATTATACTTAAGAGGTATTGTATGGTATAAGTACGATTAATACAGTAATAATCCTTTACACGGTCCTTACAGAATGACTTTCTCACACAGGTGCGTCTCGCGTGCCAGAGACAGGCCAGGTGAGAGGATGCACTGATACACTGCAGCTGGCATGGTGGAGGTCCTTTGGGTCCTTCGAGAGCCGCACATTCTTCTGTGCTTGTATTGTTCATGGCATGGTGTTTATCTGTCCTTCACATGACCATATGCTATCAAAATGAATTTGAGGATGGTACCAAAACTAGTTGCCTATAAAAAGCATGCCTCAAACAGTGTCAAATTGTTGCATAGTGTTACTTTAAGAGCTGTTGTTTGGGGCTGTGTGGGTAGTTAGCTTGCTAATATACTGTAAGTCAACATGCTAATGTTCAGAGCTGTTGGTTGGGGCTTTGTGGGTAGTTAGCTTGCTAATATACTGTAAATTAACATGCTAATGTTCAGAGCTGTTTTTTGGGGCTTTGTGGGTAGTTATCGTGCTAATATGCTAATGTTGGATAGCTGGCAGACACCTTGCAAATCACCTGACCTATTTTTTTGGTTAAAATAAAGGGGCTATCAGATTGTTCAGTGTTTAACTTTAACAAATTATATTCATAGACAAACTCTGTTGTCTGCCATCTTTTTGGTTTATTTTTTCCAGAATGACGAATGCGCCCAACCATAGTCACGCGTAGTTCCTATGGTGCTGGGTGAGTACCTAGCCTGAAGCAGGAGCTAAACTAGTCTCCCTCAAACAGCGTTTCCAAGAACTGTGAGTGTGTGTGTGTGTGTGTGTGTGTGTGTGTGTGTGTGTGTGTGGTGTGTGAGCGTTCCCAGATCCTGCAGTGCAGACGCACACAAAAGGGGATCTTTCTCCAACATTGTAAGAACTCTGAAAAGTTCCTCCGGTCCGAAAGCACCTTATGTGCCCCCCCCCCCCCCCCCCCCCCACACACACACACACACACACGCACACACACACACACACACACACACACACACACACACACCTTGTGTGACCCATCTATTAAATAATGTACCTGTTCTGTAGTTCCCTCAGCAGCCACACCGAACAGTCCACACTTTCGCTGGACAGCGAAGAGAGACGGGGCCAGGTTGACAGCAGACACTACTACTACTGTGGTGTGGTGTGTGGTATAGTGTGTGGTGTAGAGTGTGTGTGGTGTAGTGAAGTGTGTAGTGTGTGGTGTAGAGTGTGTGTGGTGTAGTGAAGTGTGTAGTGTGTGGTGTAGAGTGTGTGTGGTGTGGTGTGTGGTATAGTGTGTGGTGTAGAGTGTGTGTGGTGTAGTGAAGTGTGTAGTGTGTGGTGTAGAGTGTGTGTGGTGTAGTGAAGTGTGTAGTGTGTGGTGTAGAGTGTGTGTGGTGTGTGGTATAGTGTGTGGTGTAGAGTGTGTGTGGTGTAGTGAAGTGTGTAGTGTGTGGTGTAGAGTGTTTGTGGTATAGTGTGTGGTGTAGAGTGTGTGTGGTGTAGTGAAGTGTGTAGTGTGTGGTGTAGAGTGTGTGTGGTGTAGTGAAGTGTGTAGTGTGTGGTGTAGAGTGTGTGTGGTGTAGTGAAGTGTGTAGTGTGTGGTGTAGAGTGTGTGTGGTGTAGTGAAGTGGATCAGCTAGAAACATGATCTGCTGTGCAAACTCAAATGAGTGGTGGGCTCTGCTCTGCTCTGCTCTGCTCTGCTTTGAATGGCTATTTGGGGGATGAGCTAGTTGCTCTTGCATGAAGACATGCATTGCATCGTATGAATATGAATGAATGTTGGTGGTGGCCGGAGGGGCCGTAGGCGCTGATTGGCAGCCACGCTTCTGTCAGTCTGCCCCAGGGCAGCTGTGGCTACTGATGTAGCTTACCACCACCGGTATGACTGTGTATGAATGACTACTGGACTCTGGACTCTGTAAAGCGACTTCGGGTATTTAGAGAAGCGCTATATAAGATTTAATTGATTGATTGATTGATTGATTGATACACTGAGGCCTGTTGAACCGAGGGCAGTTGAGGGCAGTTGGACCGAGGGCAGTGTGTGTGTGTGTGTGTGTGTGTGTGTGTGTGTGTGTGTGTGTGTGTGTGTGTGCCACAGTTGAGGGCAGTTGAGGGCAGTTGAACCGAGGGCAGTGTGTGTGTGTGTGTGTGTGTGTGTGTGTGTGTGTGTGTGCCCCTGGCTGGCGCAGTTGAGGCCTGTTGAACGGAGGGCAGTTCCAGCAGATATCTGATTTTGGCAGCGCCTGATTTTTTTCCAAGTCGGCCTATTGATGCCTATTATTACTACTATTATTATTATTACTCTGTATGATTTCAGATTGGTGTGTTTCAAGTTTGACATTCGATTAGTCAGGTTTAGATTAGGTTCAGTTTCTAATGTAGGTGACCACAGGGGCGGACTGGGGGGAAAAAGTGGCCCGGGAGTTAGTGTCAGACCGGCCCACTCAATACACGGCGCGCGGCCCACTCAATACACGGCGCGCTGCCCACTCAGTACACGGCGCGCTGCCCACTCAATAGCCTACACGGCGCGTTGCCCATTCAATGCATCGTACGTATCGACCAGTCAGTGGCCTACTTGGAAAAATACCCATACACTTAACATTATTTTGGATGATTACAAAGAAATTACATCATATATGTTTGTTTTTTTAAAATAAACATTTGGATCCACCAATTTGCCTGGATGGACACATGGAATAAAATGATACTGGCTATTGTAACACTCCAAGGTAGGTATAGTTTGCTAGATGAATGGGCTTAACTCTGGGCTAGTATCAGATGGTTATACGTATAACTACAGAACCTTAAGGAATGAATATCCACACAATAAAGAAACTGGAATCAGAGGGTAGAATTAGTATGAAACTATATTGTAGAAATGAACAGATAGAACATACGATGGGGTGTGAACATCAGTGGTATCAGTAGTGTTGCATGCTGGGTGTGTGATTGTGTGTGTGTGTGTGTAGGGGTGTTGAAGGTGCATAAAACAATAAGTTAACTAACAGAACCTAAACTAACTCTGCTGGCCCGGGTGCATTATAGTCACATGATAATAAAAACCAATATCAGTACACTCATGTGTTATTATGACCTCACTATCTAATCTAGATAACATATTAACATTGTTTATAATGTTAGTGTTGTGTGTAACACGGTGATTTTAGCATAACAAGCTAGCTGGTTAACTTATTTTACATAAATTATTAGAAATTATAAGATTGCCCTCTTTACAACTACCACCATGGATAGCTTGCTCATCGATTGTAAACAAATGACTACGGCTAACATGTTAAAATAAATCATCTCGATGATGACAACAGCGCCAGCTTGCCTATTTTACCAGATCATAACGGTCTCAATTTTGGACATTTATCTACCTAACGTTTAGCTAGGGCTAGTTGGTAGTGAACGTCACCTCATCTGTGAAAAAGCAAGCTAACATTGGCCAATTCAACGCCACAACTTACCTTGTATCACTGTTCACTGTCACGCGAAATAACAGTCGTAAATGGCCCAGAGTTTTCTTAAATGCAATTCCTCAAAACTACCAGATGCCCCACGGGCCGCTCTCGTGTTAGAAGGGCTGACGGCACACGTCACTACGGTTGCGTTGCCGTGGCGGGGGCGTGTATGCAAATCCAGGTGCGTTTAATTTAAGAATCCTCATCCTTCAAATCCGCACAGCTGAGAACACTTCGGCTGTGTAAGAACCCATGTTCAGGTGTTCATTAATAAGGTGGAGATCGTTTCTTATGTTGAATTTCTGAAGTCCGTAAGAACACATTTCAGAAGACACTTCAGAACATTTTCGAAAAATTGGCACCATGAGTGTGAATACAGATCGCGAGGAGAAGTATAAAAATCAGTCAGTGAACTTCGTTTGTATAGTTACGAGAGGAAATTATACGTGTTCTGAGTAGTATGGAAATCAGTTGAAGGTACCGGTGGTGACACAGAGAGGCCCGAATGGTGATGGTAGTGGGTCGGTATTTTGGACCATCCCAACCTCGTCGGCCCACCGGGGATTCCCCCGGTATCCCCGATGGCCAGTCCGCCCCTGGGTGACCATCAGCATCTCAGCATCAGTATTATCCTATGCGTTTTTAATATTCATGAGCAGCTCTTGGGAGGGTATACCAAACATGAAGTAATCAGACCAAGGAAAACAGAAACTTTTGCTGTGACAAAAGAAAAAAAGAAATACATCCACTTCCTTGACAAAGCTTTTGCATTTATTTGGCTTACAAAGTCATATTCATAGGTTGTTTTACAGTATAATATTTGGGTGACGGATACATTAAAGATTAAGGAATGTATTTTCGGCAAATTTAGAAAAACAATATGTAGGTCATTTTTTTGCCACCCTCTCGTTTAAAATCGCTTTATCTCGAAATGAACACTCGTGGGACTGGACTGTGTTGTCATGACAGGACACAGGTGTCTGGCACCGTCTCGCAACCCTTTCCTCAAAATTGATAAAGAACTTGAGAACAATAGAGAACTGTTGTGCCTAAAGGCTGATTATAATAATACATTGGGTTATATTGTTGTATGCCATTAGACAGTGGTTAAAGTGTCCTTTAATCGTTTATACTTTCCCATTCGTTTTCACCGACCCATTTCTATAGATGTTGTTACCAGTGCATAACATAAGTCTTTAATTGACCAAGTTATTTTTCACCGTCAGAGCCTTCTAATGCCATGAACGTATTCTGTTTAACAGATGATATATTTAAACAGACTATGCCAAGAGTATAATTTAGAAATTCCAGGAATTGCTAACATTATTTTCTTAATATCCACGCCCTGTGAAACTAAAGATGATGGTGGTCTGAAGCGGACCAGAAGCGGAACACTGCCAGTGGGGTGCCGACCAAAATCCAAAAGTGGACCGATATATGCTTGCTATCTCGGCACAAACTATAGTTCCTAACATTTTCACTCTGAATAAGATATACAACAAACGTTTCAGTCTATAGTTGCCAGAAACGTAATCATTCAAGATAACACACTTTCCTTGGAACGGAAAATATATTGTTATTTCACTTAATTCTTGTTCCTTCTCTCACTTTCTGCGTAAATCATTACGCTATGCGGTGAGTCTAGTTTACGAAGGGCGCATATTTTGCTTAGAAACCTTGGGCTAGGAAGATGACAGTTATTTGCTGAAATGCGGTTACATTTTTCTTACAAAGCTTTCAGAGGTCTGAAGCAAACATATTGCCCTGTGTGTTAGAGTTGTTTAGGGAGGAACGAGTATGATTTTCAGTGTTGTGGCAGCATCTAACTATAGGCCTACAGAACGCTCTGTTTGTTTAATTATCCACGGGACAGATTCCCACGAGTAGTTTAATCTCTTTTGCAGTTCTTCTCTGAAGAGGACGTGACCCAAAATTGTTACCTTAACAAATAAGAAAAATCCTATTCCAATCCATTGATTAGACAAATCCGATTTGCTGTTACAGTGTTATGTTGTGCGTGCTGTTACGAGGGAGTGTGTAGTAGGCTATGTGGTAAAAAAATATGTACCCGGTTGGACATTTTCAGTTAGGTAAAGTTATTATTTGCTTCATGTTCATGGTTGATCCGTGTAACTGTTCCAGAAAGGCAGTCATAACCCCTTGCTAACGTGTGGAGTTTGAGGCGACTTGCCCCTCTGTCAATTAGGCTCCGAATCTTCATTTGGATTGGTTAGACCACCAGTAACACTGAATCAGCCCCCTTCTATGTCGCTCCTTTAGCATTTATCGAATTTGTTTTGGACGTTATCTGTCTGCCAACCCAGACTGAATAACCCTATCGTACCTCCATCGTGTGTGTCACGAAACAACAGACATTGACTCATCAACGGCTGCCGGTTGGACTCCCCCTTTGTGGTTTACTCCGCCCCCGGCCCGCGTGCACTCGGTATGCGCGCGGCGGACTGACAGCTCGGCTGCCTGCTTCAAACGGAGAGCTTTCCACGCGACCACAGACCGAAAGCCGTGCGCGACTCCACCACATCGGTCAAATGCGGCTTTATTTCCTTACAACTTTCACGACTGACACTCATGTCTCCGTTAGGCTACTGTCGGTAACGCTACACTGAGTTGAAAAATCCGTTGCTTTGATTTCGTGCTCAGTGTAAAAACGACATTTTGTGTCAGAAGACTATGGTTTCGCAGTGGAGTTATATCAAACCTCTTTGCATCAAAGTGTGGATCTGCCTTCTCAGCTGTGCTGTGTTGAGAACACACAGCATTCCAAATAATGAAGGTAAGACGCGTATTAGCGTATTAGTTTTTCCTCATTTTGGGTTTCACACGGATGCCGCGCGGGGATTCATTTAAAAAGTACCCTGAAGCATGTGGATACGGATTTGGGCACGGACTGTGTGTTGAAACCTGCGCTATGAAATATGTCTAATGGGATTATTTTTGAAAATGTAGCAAATACGTCATTCATATATCTTTGTCCGTAACGACGGGTGTTTAGTCTAATTGAACGGCTGTCACGCGGCCGAAGCGGAGAATAAAACTGCCTCACATCGTGGGTTACGTCTCCCCGTATCGTAGCCGTTTTGAATTGGAATGGTTGGGGTCAACACGGTGTTAAAAGTTCCCGTTTGATCTTTCTCTTCACTGCACTTGAGGTAGTCTAAATGCTTCATATCCGATCAAAGGAAAGTGCCACAGTGTGTTGCCTGCCCAAAGTTCAAATGTCACCACGTGTTCTTGGACATATGGTTGACTCGTTCAGAAGTGCGATTACTGCGTGTCGCCTTGATAAGGATGTCCATGAACGCGTTCTTGCCGGATCCATAAAACCTCGCCTACATATGCATGCGCTGTCGAACAGCGACTAACCGCGCGGCCAGGGCGCTTGCACCGCTGTTTGGGGAAGTTGGTAACGCCGATAAAGCATCAACACGAATAGACAGACAGCAGATTCGTTTTAAATGAAGACGTTAATGCAATGAAACACGTTAATGGGAATAAGTGTATCTAACAACTGATATAAAGTGTGCCTGGGAACATTGCTGATCACGCAATTAAAAGCTAAAAATATTAGCTTATCCTGTAATAATAGTGCATAATGCATATTCTACAATTTGAATTAAGTTATATTATATATTACATGTTGTGCACAAGTTATATATTCAGCATGGTGTTAATATATTATGATGATGAGTCTGCCATATATTTATCAATTACAAATGTACTTTCATGGGCAAGGAACTTGCTCACCCATATATGGTCATCAGGGCAGAGTTTGATGACATTTCTATAATTAATGTATCTTTATATTGTTGATAAAAATACTTAAATGTCTTGATAGCCAGGATCTGCACCGCTTGTGATATGATAGTTTATGACAGTGGCCGAGGTGTAGGGTTCCCGGGCCCTCAACTTTAAATTGGGATTGAGAAGGAGATCATCTCTATTTTAAATATGAAACTTCAGTGTCTGTTTTTTATATATAGTATATAGTTTCAGTTGTGTTCATTTCTACTTTTTTATTGTGGCATCATTTTCTCCGCCTCAGTCCGAGTGATTTTCGTAAAGGGAGCAGAATGATGTCTATGTGCATGTGTAAAAACTGCGCTGGCGACAAGACAAAGACACGAGACAAAGACTGCACGGCCAGGACGGAGTCGGCTGATCGTTATATCACAAAATGCCAAAGTCTCAAAACTCCCAGAATAACTTCTTTGAATTCTTAAATAGTAGTTTGATATAATTTAATGACTGGCAAGTAAACAAGCTTGTTAATAGTAAGGCACAAGTCAATTTAATTTTAATTTTTTTATTTATTTGGTTATTTATTATTTGCCATGTCCCTCCTCAGTGTCTGGCGCAGTCAAAGTGAGCATTTAAATGAGCCGTTGAAATGACACGGCATATGGATAACGCAGGACAACCAGACAGCAAAGTGATTGATTATAGGCCAGCAATGCTTCACTGACACAGACAGCAGGGACACAAACCCCTCTGCCAATATGGAGGGCGTGATGACCTAAAGGAGAGAGAGAAAGAGAGAGGGAACAACAGGCTTTTTAAAGGAGAGAGAGAAAGAGAGAGAGAAAGAGAGAGGGAAAGATAGAGGGAATAACAGGCTCTTTAAAGGAGAGAGAGAAAGAGAGAGGGAACAACAGGCTTTTTAAAGGAGAGAGAGAAAGAGAGAGGGAAAGAGAGAGGGAACAACAGGCTTTTTAAAGGAGAGAGAGAAAGAGAGAGAGAAAGAGAGAGCGGGAACAACAGGCTCTTTAAGCGAGCCTCGTCTGTCTGGGACTCGCGTACGACTGACCCACCCTGACACTTGCTGTCAGACGCTCGCACTTTTCTGTCTACATCTGGGTCTAAACGGCCCGACAGACAGCCATTCCGGAGGCCCTGCAGAGCTGCTGAATCCACACTGGCCCCATTCCAGTGTCAGGTTTTTTCTGTGGGAAATGCCTCTGTTTTTTGAGCGTTTCAATGACTGAAATATACTGAAGTATCCCTATAATTAGTGTTGAAATTGGATGGCGTTGTAAGAGTGATTTGACTGGTTTATTTCACGGTTAATAGGTCAGCCCCTGGACAATAGAAGATAAAATCTATGCCTAGCTTCTTTGGAAACTGCACTGGAAGCTGGGACAATTTTAATTTATTTTTAATTTATTTGACTCCTTTTTAAGATATTTGACCACCTCTTCCACGTATAGTACACCTTTTGTGTAAGGTCTTAAAGTTGGAGAATCAATACAGGGCAAGTATAGTGCGACAGAGACGGAATAAAGTCTGTCTTGGCTTCACCCAGTCGTTTCCTCCATTGCATGACGGACACTACCCCCCATACAGTGATCTAGTTCAGCGCTCACTCACCACCGCTGCTGTTGTCCTAATTAGGCCTATGTGATTTTCCCCAGGACACATTTTAGTTTAAGTGGAACAATGCACATCAATGTCTGTCATTCAAGTGGTGCGCGCGCACACACCCACACACACACACCCACACACACACACACACACACACACACACACACACACACACACATACACACACACACACCCTGGCACGCACAGGGACCCCCTCTAGTGTGCTTTAAATAGGCTGATTGCTACATGTCAGATGTGTAATGTTTGAAATAAAAGGGTGTGAGTGTATGGACTGGTGTGTGTCTGCTGCAGAGTGAGCGTCTGAGAGCTGGATTCGGTCGCGATGCTGTATTATTATCGGCACGTTGTCGTATCGCCGCCGATATATCTGCCATATTAGTCTGCTGCTGGTCGCTCATGCATGCCCGGCACGGTTATCATATGTTAATGGAGGCGACCTGGGCGTCGCCACCAGGCATAATTGCTGTGCGCCGGGGAAGGTGCCATTAACCGTGACATGGTTCCAGTGGACCTCCGGCCGCCGCCACAGCTGAGCCCCGGCTGATTGGGTCGCTCGGGAAAGGTCATAGGAGGAGGGGGCGCGCCCGCTCAGCTGACGGCCCGTGAGCGAATTGATCAGTGGAGTGTGGCGGCCCAAGCGTTTGAAGCAGGCCAATGCTCACTGGCTCGTCCGCTCGCTCGCTGTGTGTGTCTGGCTGGCTGGCTGGTGCGGGTGGAGAGTGGAGGGAGGAAGAGATGAAGAGAGGAGAGTGGAGGGAGGAAGAGATGATCCTATTTTACTCTCGTTTACACTTCATGACCGCCGCACGGAGCTCGGAGCCTTACATGTTATTTCCTGAACGCAGACCTCAATGATTAGAGCTCTTAGGCCCCCTTAAGTCCGCTCCAGCCTGCCTCTTTGCATCCCTGCTGTGTGTATGAATGGTACATTTAGGCTTGTATGAACGTGTACTTACCTGTGAAGTACACGGTATTAAAAACCCTTCATTTTTCAACTTATACTCAAGAATAAAGTTTGGGTTATAGATGTGTTGTGTAGTGTAGTTATGTGTGTGTAGATGTTGTGTAGTGTAGTGTAGTTATGTGTGTGTAGAATAGATACCTGAGTGTGTGTGTGTGAGAAATTTCTGGTGCTTTTTTTTGCCCCGTACTTGCTTTTAATCCTTTTGAAAGGAAACGGGGGGTGTATCAAAATAGCTTTTTGAAATGGAGACTTTTTTTTTCCACAGCGGACCCACAGCAGCAGCAGCCTTGTTAAAGTGGCTCCACTGTATTAAGAGCTTTTGCCAAAGCAACTCAATATGCGCTCTTTTCTCTCTGTGTGTGCTTTTTCTGCAGTGAATTTACTGGATTCTCGATCAGTGACGGGTGACTTGGGATGGATAGCGTACCCGAAGAACGGGGTAAGTTTCCCTCTCCGGCCTCACCTCACCGCAGGGCTGCATTAAGACAAAAGCCGAGGAGGACGCGCCTCAAGGTCTCACTTCTCCCCTGAGTGCCGGCGGGCGGGCAGAGACGGAACTGTGTGTGTGTGTGTGTGTGTGTGTGTGTGTGTGTGTGTGTGTGTGTGTAGTGTGTAGTGTGTGTGTGTGTGTGTGTCCTGAGTGAGGGCGGGCAGAGACAGAACTGTGTGTGTGTGTGTGTGTGTGTGTGTGTGGGTGTGTCTGTGTGTGTGTGTGTGTGTGTCTCCCCTGAGTGCGGGCGGCAGAGACAGGGTCCAGAGTGAGAAATAATGGACCATTCGTCAGAGCATGGGACCTTTGGAGGTTGACATAATGCCTTCCAGATTCATGTGTTCCTCTGTGCATTACTAACTGTGTGTGTGTGTGTGTGTGTGTGTGTGTGTGTGTGTGTGTGTGTGTGTGTTCCTCTGTGCATTACTAACTCTCTGTGTGTGTGTGTGTGTGTGTGTGTGTGTTCCTCTGTGCATTACTAACTGTGTGTGTGTGTGTGTGTGTGTGTGTGTGTGTGTGTGTTCCTCTGTGCATTACTAACTCTCTGTGTGTGTGTGTGTGTGTGTGTGTGTGTTCCTCTGTGCATTGCTAACTGTGTGTGTAGCACCTAAATGTAGCCCTAGGGGTACTTGCAGCCAGATGCGAAACCTAACTGATAGGTGAAAATTCACCCTAGTTACCTCAGGACTCCGGAGCTGCATATAAGTATATTTATTAGACAAACAACAATTGCAATCGGGCTCACCCCCAGCACAAGGCTGAAAGTGAAGCAATGATAAACACATGGCACAAGGTTTATATAGACAGAAGTTTAGCGTTCAGCCGGGATAACCACGTGGTGGATTTCTGACGTCCGAGGCAAGGATGGAAGTTTGGCAAGGTCGGAAGAAGCACAGTTCGACCCTTCTTATCACCTCTGGTCTAAACATGCTCTTGTACATATGCAGCCTAAGTGTCACCTAATAATCTAGGTTACACACGCACACAGAAACACAGAAAAGCCATGTTCCTGCTTTCATAAGTACATGATTCATATAAGGTAATTAAGAATACAAGGCACTTGATTATTATATTCTTAAGTCATTAACAGTGTTTGGAAATGATCTCCATCACTAACATTTATATAGATATAAATGATACATTTAGTCATGACCTGTGAGGAGAACCTTAAACATATATCATATAACAGTGGCGATGCTATGTGTTATTATTTATAACTTCATGTATTACATAACTTAAAAAGAAAATAGTCCTTAAACGTCTACAGAGGTTACAGTGACCAACATCTGGCCATCTTCATACACTCTGAGGCTGCAACCATTCAGTGATGTGAAAGTGACTTTTCACTGGAATAGAAACATTTACATTTACATTTACATTTAGTCATTTAGCAGACGCTTTTGTCCAAAGCGACGTACAAGGGAGAGAACAGTCAAGCTAAGAGCAATCAAAAACATGGTGTAACAATAAATACTACTTTACATAAGAATTAGAAAAACGACCTAGAAAAGGAAAAGGAAGTGCAGGAATGTAACTGCTGAAGTGCAAGTTAAGCGCTAGTCAAGGTGCCAGTTAGGAGGGGAGGTGCTCTCTGAAGAGTTGAGTCTTCAAAAGCTTCTTGAAGGTAGAGAGGGACGCCCCTGCTCTGGTAGTACTAGGCAGTTCGTTCCACCAACGTGGAACTACAAATGAGAATAGTCTGGATTGCCGTGCTTGCACAGACAGCAGTGCCAAACAGAACCGTATATAATATGTAATATGTATATAATATGTAATATGTATATAATATGTATGTAAATACAGTGCTGTGTCGTCTTAGTCAGTAGTTAGTGTTGTGTTATCTCAGTCACTCTCAGCCCTGTATGGCCTCTCTCCGTGTCAAACGCTCGGCCCAGCTGGTGTGTCGGGGGCCCTTTGTTGTTGCCGGAGCTCATACAGCTCGCGGCCGGCGCTGACGGTCCTGCCGAGGCTCGGCCCGGCTTCCTGCGGCGAAGAAATGGGCCAGCTTCTGGCTCCTGCTCATTGTGCAGTGCCTCTGTCCCGTCCTCTGCACCTGTCTGCGGCCGGCCGCAGTCATGCATCTTCTGCCTCGCCGCTCAATGCAGCGGCTCCAGCGCATCAACCATAAATAAAAAAGAATGCTTATCATCATATGAGGCCGTTTCAGTTCTCTCTGCACGGAAATATAGTCATCCGTCACGATCCTCCTCCGTGCCCACACACAGGGTTGGGCTTTTATTATCTTGGGGGGGGATTGCGTTTCTCTTCAGTCGACTGTGCGCAATTTGTTTAATTAGGTCAGTGGAATCTGTAACAGATGCCTCTGACAAATGACAGGCTTTAGATTCCCCGACTTCAAAGCGCGGCGCTGACAGCACGGGCTACCTTGGCAGAGACTGCGGACGGTTAAAGCCCCATTCTTTTTGAAACCAAATGAAAAAAAAGAGACAGAAATCTTCTTCAGTCGTCGTCCCACCTCCCCACCTCCCCACAGAACTGGTTCCTTTTCGCCGCTCGCCTTTACGTCCCTCTGAGGGTGTTGGACTGAACCCAGCTTCTCCAAATCAACCGGGCGATTTGCTGGGGCTCAGCTAAATCCTGGCTTTGTGTGCTGTCCTAGGGTGCCTGCAGCCTGCAATCCCCCCCCCCCCCCCACACACACACACACTCTTCAACTCCACTCCCCACACACACACACACACACACACATACTCTTCAACTCCACTCCCCACACACACACACACACACACACACACATACTCTTCAACTCCACACACACACACACACACACACACACACACACATACTCTTCAACTCCACTCCCCACACACACACTTCAACTCCACTCCCCACACACACCCTCTTCAAATCCACTCCCCACACACACACACCCCTAACTCAACCCCCCTAAGGGGAATGACACGTACCTGACCCCCGCTGTTAAAGCCTCCCCATACCCCAGCATTACCTCTGTTTCAGGGGGCGGTGGGGAGGTGGGGAGTTGAGCTAAAAAGAGACATGCATGCAGTGTGTATTTATGCATGGCGAGGGTTTTGAAAGTTGGACGGGGCACAACAGGGCGTCCATTTCCTGCGTCCATGGCCGTGCCCAGCCTCACCTGTGGCCTGTGTTCAATGGCAGGGGTGCTGGATGTGTCAGCGTGATGGAGATGGACCATAATTAGGTGTTATGGGGAGGGGGACCTGTGGGCTTGAGTGCTCTCTCTCTCTCTCCACTCTCTCTCTCTTCCTTTCTATCGCTCTCTCTCTTCCTCTGTCTCTCTCTCTCTCTCCACTCTCTCTCTCCACTCTCTCTCTCTTCCTTTCTATCGCTCTCTCTCTTCCTCTGTCTCTCTCTCTCTCTCTCCACTCTCTCTCTCCACTCTCTCTCTTCCTTTCTATCACTCTCTCTCCCTCTGTCTGTCTCATCCTCTTTCTCTCTCTCTCCCTCTCTTTGTTTCCCTCTCTTCCTCTCTCTCTCTCTCTCTTTGTTTCCCTCTTTTCCTCTGTCTCTCTCTCTCTCTCTGGAGAGGACTAGGTGATGAGGGGAGGGATATCAGTGAGGGAGTGTGAGTGTGTGTCTGGGTCAGTGTGAGTGTGTGTGTGTGTGTGTGTGTGTGTGTGTGTGTGTGTGTGTGTGTGTGTGTGTGTGTGTGTGTGTATATGCATGTATGTGTTTGGGGTGTCGGAGCCTTTGGGCGGGCTTGTGTGTTTTTGCGTGTCACAGTGTCCGCGCGGCTCAGCGGGAGACTTCAGGAGGAGACACCAGTGAAACTCTGGGCCGTGGCCTCAAGGCACACACATACACACAGACACACACACACACACACACATACACACACACACACATACACATACACACACACACACACACACACAGTGAAGCGCTGGGCCTCAACGGAGACACACAGGAAGGACACAAAATGGTTGAAACAGAAGGACAGAAGGACAGACATGGACGACTGAAAAAGAAAAAAAGAATGGGAAGGGGAAGCTCACAGAACAACAGAGGAGTGCATTAGTGGAAAGCAGAGAGAAACAGAGTGAGCGTGGAGGAGTGAGAGACAGAGTGAGCGTGGAGGAGTGAGAGACAGAGTGAGCGTGGAGGAGTGAGAGACAGAGTGAGCGTGGTGGAGTAAGAGACAGAGTGAGAGACAGAGTGAGCGTGGAGGAGTGAGAGACAGAGTGAGAGACAGAGTGAGCGTGGTGGAGTGAGAGACAGAGTGAGAGACAGAGTGAGCGTGGTGGAGTGAGAGACAGAGTGAGAGACAGAGTGAGTGTGGAGGAGTGAGAGACAGAGTGAGAGACAGAGTGAGTGTGGAGGAGTGAGAGACAGAGTGAGAGACAGAGTGAGCGTGGAGGAGTGAGAGACAGAGTGAGCGTGGAGGAGTGAGAGAGTGAGTGAGCGTGGTGGAGTGAGAGACAGAGTGAGCCGTGGAGGAGTAAGAGACAGAGTGAGAGACAGAGTGAGAGTGAGCGTGGAGGAGTGAGAGACAGAGTGAGCGTGGTGGAGTAAGAGACAGAGTGAGAGACAGAGTGAGCGTGGTGGAGTGAGAGAGTGAGTGAGCCGTGGAGGAGTGAGAGACAGAGTGAGAAGCGGAGTGAGAAACAGAGTGAGAGGTGGAGGAGTGAGAGAGTGAGAGAGTGAGTGAGCGTGGAGGAGTGAGAGACAGAGTGAGCGTGGAGGAGTGAGAGACAGAGTGAGAGACAGAGTGAGCGTGGAGGAGTGAGAGACAGAGTGAGAGACAGAGTGCGCATGGCTGTGTGAGCGTGGAGGAGTGCGCATGGCTGTGTGAGCGTGGAGGAGTGCGCATGGCTGTGTGAGCGTGGAGGAGTGTGCATGGCTGTGTGTGTGTGGAGGAGTGCGCATGGCTGTGTGTGTGTGGTGGAGTGCGCATGGCTGTGTGTGTGTGGGGGGAAGACACCTTTGGGACATGAAACCCTGGATGCAGCATTGATGCCAGTGCACGTCCCTGCACAGAAACAGATCCTTATGTTATACAGACACAGAGATACATTACAAAATACAGGACATTTCTTATCAAAATATGTGTGAAAGAGAGGAAAGATTCAAGTTCCATAATTGTGAGCAACTCTTTATAAGTAAATTCACTGAGAAAACGACCACAGATGGCGTTGGCAGATAAACTGGCATACAAGTGAAAACACTTTCAAACCAAACTGTCCACATATTTCATTCTTTCAAATTCCCCCCATGAGATATTTTCCAAACCGCTTATCTATTGTGTACAACTCTCAATGTACAGATTCCATTCCAGCTGTCAACGTTAAAGTGATGGAACCTTCAGTACAGTTCAGTAATGGTTAATAACCAGGAAACAGAGGGAGCCAGAGACCACTAGCTGCTGGTCCGTAGTCTGTGGCCAGTCTGAAACAGGGCCGTGCTGGTCTAAGGCCAGTCTGAAACAGGGCCGTGCTGGTCCGTAGTCTGAAACAGGGCCGTAGTCTGAGTCTGAAACAGGGCCGTGCTGGTCTGTAGTCTGAAACAGGGCCGTGCTGGTCTGTAGTCTGAAACAGGGCCGTGCTGGTCTGTAGTCTGAAACAGGGCCGTGCTGGTCCGTAGCTCAAGGAACTAACAGGAGAGTGCTGGTCCGTGGGTAGGGAACAGTGCATCATGAGACAAATCCTATTAGAGTTGATAAATCAGGGGTAAGTAAGTCACAGGCTGGTTCAGGCTTGCAAACTGCTAAAACCCAGAGCTTTATCAGACTGCGATGGTACAGCAAGAATATACCAGTTGGAACTTTAAAGATTTAGTGGAAAGAAAAACCTTAACTAACTATATCACTTGATCATTGGAAATCTGGGATTGTTTATATAAATACGGAGAGCCAATACTGTAATAATATTTATTTTACTGAACACCCAATAGAATAGAGAACCACAGAGCAATAGCTTGAATAGAATCCGCACCAGAGCCCGATAGAATCCGCACCAGAGCCCGATAGAGACGTTTTGCTAGAAAGGCCTGAAATTGGCAGGCCTATTTGTAGGCTTTATTCTCAGGCTAAGCTCTGAGACGAGGGACGACTAGAGGTTTACTTCCAGAATTAAAGTGCAGTAAGAACAGATGGCAAGTTTAAGAGCTCAATCGCAGGCGCATGAAAAGAGAAATTAAATTAAACGAAAGGAGACAGGTTAAACTTCTGCCAGTTTCTCCCAGTTACCATAACAGCTAAAGACTGCTTCACCATAAAGACTGCTTCACCATAAAGACTGCTTCACCATAACAGCTAAAGACTGCTTCACCATAAAGACTGCAGATATATAGATCACAGATATATCATCTGGTGAGAGAGTGAGATAGATCTCGACATCATCTGCATCAAGTTTGTTTGTTTGTTTTGAAGGATTTGGAGGAAATTCATAAATGCTAGTGGTGACAAAGTGACTAAATAAGAGCTGAGCCCATTAAGGACTGCCCCAGAAAGTCCTACCCAGTTTCCCAACATGTCCAGCAGTATTCTGTGCAGAATGTCCTCTGTGTCCGACTGGCTGCTAGTTGGACGCAGACACGCCTGGGTCATTTACTAGATCATAGTCTCATGGAGTCGAGCGCATTATGGTAATATGAAAGGGAGCCATTTGCTGTGGTTAAGGGAGACGCTTTATAACTGTGTCGTCTTTAACGTGATGCATTAAAGCGCCTCGCCCGGCTCTGAGAGGAAGTCCTGTGTTTATTAGCGGGAGGGTAAGCTTGAATGAGTTTCACAGACCCGAAATGGGAGGACGTTGATGCTTGAAAGAAATTGTAAAGTTGCCGTGAATGGCAGCAGAGAATTGGCTAATGTTGTATTCCTTTACAGATGTACTGTAGCTACAATGATACTAGGATCATTCAGAAAGTGTGCTGTTTTCAAATGTGGCTGTACATAATTCGACCCTGGGAGATTGCGTATGTGTGATCTGCATTTCATAAGCTTAAAGGTGTGAAATGTCACATTTGAATGCTTTAAAGCTTTCCCCACTTCAACCAGAAATGATGGTCAAATGTTTACGTGCATTTTATGGACATTTTATATGGCACAACACTAGACCAACAGATAATAGCTTTGACTTCCAATAAAAATAATGACACCAGGAAGTGCATTTTTCTTTCCTTTATTTTCTTACTGACACATACACACAGCATCACTGATATCTGTTTGTCTTGTGCACGATCACAAAATAAGTTATATTGTATCCAGAGAATATATTTAGACACCAGAAAAAATTCCAACTAGGTGTAAACCTACTTGGCAATAAATCCAATTCTGATTCTGATTCTGACATACATGGAACTGAGAAGTTCTCTTTTGTATGTTTGCAAATACCCTGAGAAGTGAGCAGGTGAACAGGTGAACAGGTGAACAGGTGAAGGAAGAAGTAAAGATACCTGCTTGCGCAGAGGCTCTTGCTGTTCAAAGGTGACACTGGGCAGAAGAGAGTCTTAAAGGGTGGCACTGGGCAGAAGAGGCTCTTAATGGCACTGGGCAGAAGAGAGTCTTAAAGGGTGGCACTGGGCAGAAGAGAGTCTTAAAGGGTGGCACTGGGCAGAAGAGAGTCTTAAAGGGTGGCACTGGGCAGAAGAGAGTCTTAAAGGGTGGCACTGGGCAGAAGAGGCTCTTAATGGCACTGGGCAGAAGAGAGTCTTAAAGGGTGGCACTGGGCAGAAGAGGCTCTTAATGGCACTGGGCAGAAGAGAGTCTTAAAGGGTGGCACTGGGCAGAAGAGAGTCTTAAAGGGTGGCACTGGGCAGAAGAGAGTCTTAAAGGGTGGCACTGGGCAGAAGAGAGTCTTAAAGGGTGGCACTGGGCAGAAGAGGCTCTTAATGGCACTGGGCAGAAGAGAGTCTTAAAGGGTGGCACTGGGCAGAAGAGGCTCTTAATGGCACTGGGCAGAAGAGAGTCTTAAAGGGTGGCACTGGGCAGAAGAGGCTCTTAATGGCACTGGGCAGAAGAGAGTCTTAAAGGGTGGCACTGGGCAGAAGAGGCTCTTAATGGCACTGGGCAGAAGAGGCTCTTTGTTATAAGGTGACACTGGGCAGAAAGCTTCTCTATTTCATAGATGGTGTTATAGCTGTGCTTTTTTTGCGGTGATGTCACTGGGAACTGTCTCATATGATCAGCATGAAAAGTTCCGACCCCCGAGCCCCGAGCAGAGCAGTGTCCCCTCCATGAGTGTCCGTTACACACACACACACACACACACACACACACACACACACACACACTGACACACACACACTCACACACACACAGACAGACACCATGTCAAGAGCAGTGTCCACTCCATGAGTGTCCCGTTACAAAGTAAGCACAGACACCATGTCAAGGTGAGGCCACCCTACCCTCCGCGGGGGCAGCCTGGGAACGCTGGAGCTGAAACTAAAAGACACAGAAAAATGAAATAAAAAGACAAAACTATTGGCATTCCTGCTAAATGTCATGTCTTGAAGTGCATGTTGTCAGTCCGTTACGGTAACACTGAGAACAACATCCAGTATTTCCTTGACCAAATTAGGGGGCTGTTTTTATTCTGGACATTCCCCCATGTCCTGGAAACACGGGTCCCGGAGACAAACACAACGTGCTGAACCATCCTCTCTCTCTGGGAATGTTTTCGGGCTGTTATTATCTTGCATGTATTATGGCAGACCTGATTCTTCAGTATTTTAGTAATTCTACTGTACTTGCAAATCTCTGAATCCCTTACTCTGCGGTTGTGTGTGTGTGCTTGCTCTGTGTGATACTGTGAGTCTACTCCGTTGTGTGTGTGTGTGTTTGCTCTTTGTGTTACTGTGAGTCTGGGGTCTGGGGACATAAACTCTCCGATTCAGGTGGTGTTTGACAAACCAGAGGAAGGAAAAGCACTCCTCTCAGATGAGTCCTCTGTGGTGGATATGAATGCTATCTGAAGGTGGTGTACAGCATGGGTTTTAGGGCGACTCTGTCCGGACATCTGTCTCTCTGTCTGTCTCGAGGAAAATGGCTAAATAACAGCCAGATGTTTAGATCTGTTCCAGACCCGCACCACATCTGGCCTAGGGTCAGCTGCTGTCTGGGCAGTCTAGTGAAATCATCTGTGTGGCAAAAGTGGCATTTATGATTATATATTTTAGAAGACCTCAGCAATAATAACATGAGAGTAAAAAGAATGTAGTAAAAAAAAAAATGTATATTTAAATCAAATCTAAACATATCCTTACAAAAACTCCATATCCCTCGGTAGGGATATTGGGCTGCAAATGGTTAATCCGTGTTGTCCCTTTTTCATTCCCCCCACAGTAGAGAGAGAGAGAGGGAGGGGGAGGGGGAGGGGGAGGGGGTGAGTGTGAGTGTGTGCTGTCTGGGCAGTCTAGTGATCATCTAAATCATTTCTAATCCGTGTTGTCCTCTTTTCCCTTCCGCCACAGTGGGAAGAGATCGGCGAGGTGGACGAGAACTACACGCCCATCCACACGTACCAGGTGTGCAAGGTGATGGAGCATAACCAGAACAACTGGCTTCAGACCAACTGGATCCTGAACGAGGGCGCCCTGCGCGTGTTCGTGGAGCTCCAGTTCACGCTGCGGGACTGCAACAGCCTGCCCGGGGGCCTCGGCACCTGCAAGGAGACCTTCAACATGTACTACTACGAGTCGAACGACGAGGAGGGCCGCAACGTGCGCGAGAGCCAGTACACCAAGGTGGACACCATCGCCGCCGACGAGAGCTTCACGGAGCTGGACCTGGGGGACCGGGTGATGAAGCTGAACACGGAGGTCCGGGACCTGGGGCCCCTCACCAGGAAGGGCTTCTACCTGGCCTTCCAGGACCTGGGCGCCTGCATCGCTCTGGTGTCGGTGCGCGTCTTCTACAAGAAGTGCCCCGTCTTGCTCCAGAATCTCGCCCTCTTCCCGGACACCATAACGGGGTCGGACTCCTCGCAGCTCCTGGAGGTGTCGGGCGCTTGTGTCAACAACTCCGTGGCCGACGACCCGCCCAGGATGCACTGCAGTGCGGAAGGGGAGTGGCTGGTACCCATCGGGAGGTGTGTGTGCCAGGCGGGCTTTGAAGAAGTTAATGGCACCTGTCAAGGTTGGTGAACCTCTTCATTATTCAGCACATGATGGCCGGGCTCCAGACACACACACACACACACGCGTGCGCGCGCACGCACACACTCACACACACTCACACACACACACACACGCGCACGCACACACGCACACACACGCACACACACGCACACACTCACGCACGCACATATGCTTCCATATATTTTGAACAGCTTGGTATGAAGAGAACACCTTATCTGGGTGTGTATTCTCATAGTTTGCAATGAGAATAGTGGTGCGTTCATTAACATTCTCTCTTTCAAATAACACACATTAACATTCTATGTCTTTCACACAACATACGATTCGCCTAAATACCACAAATACCATAATAAGGAACATATTTGTGTGTGAATAGTCTGAATAGAATTTGTACAGAAATGTGACTGAAATATGCATTAATTGGCCCTGAACCCCATTATGTTGGGTCTATGAGGACATGACTTTAGTGTGTGATGGGTTTATGAGGACATTATGTTGGGTTGTTTATGTGCTTTTGTTGTGTGGTGGATGGTGCAGACCCTAGGAGTGAACAGAGCTGTAGCAGCTGTTGTTGGGATGACACTTGGCCCCGCTAATGGACTTAAGGACACTGAGGTCCAGTTAAGAACTCAGAGGTCCTGTTAAGAACACACAGTTCCTGTTAAGAACTCACAGTTCCAGTTAAGAACACTGAGGTCCAGTTAAGAACACTGAGGTCCAGTTAAGAACACTGAGGTCCAGTTAAGAACACTGAGGTCCAGTTAAGAACTCACACTTCCAGTTAAGAACACTGAGGTCCAGTTAAGAACACTGAGGTCCAGTTAAGAACACTGAGGTCCAGTTAAGAACACTGAGGTCCTGTTAAGAACACACAGTTCCAGTTAAGAACACTGTGAGGGACCGCTCGGTCACCCCACGTTATTGGGATGTGGCGACTAGAGATAGTGGTGGAGAGGAACAAACCACGGGGCACGAGATGATAGTTTGTGTACAAAAATATATATATATATTTGTATGTAATTGGCTCCAGCACCAAACATATATACAAAAACAAACAAACATAAATCAGTACTTAAACAGTACTCGGAAACTAGCCTACTAGTTTTAACAGCAAAGCAACAGTATTCATACAGTTCCAGTTAAGAATACTGAAAGGCATATCTGGGTTCCTTTAGAAGCTACCGTAACAGGGTGGGGAAGGAAAACTGAGTCTGAGTATCTGGAGTGTTTGTTTACGCTGCTGAGACATAAACAACACCACACAAAAGACGGATCATCCCTTTCAAGATGCGGGAAGCTAGTGACTCAGGCAGAGTCGTGCCTTTAAACTCCATGAAACCTTTAAAACCCCCTCAACTCCCTTGACAGCTGAGGCAGGAAACATTTTGTTTTGGAAACATTTCCCCAAACACAGAAGTCGAGGCTGCTCGCATCGAGGCTGCCTGCTCAGAGATGGCAGCCAAAATCCCAAAAGTCATGATATCAGTTGAAACCCGCAGACTGATCTCAGTTCAGTCACACGGACTGTTATTGCACTGAAGGTTCTGTTGAAGGGTCTGACGCAGACTGATCCAAGTTCAGTCACACGGACTGTTATTGCACTGAAGGTTCTATTGAAGGGGTCTGAGTGGGATTCAGGACAGACCGGGCGCTTCCTCCTCGCGCTGCTTCCTCCTGTTTGCTTTCCCCAATATTGACTGAGTGAGTGATTCCCACATTCACCAGCGGGTCCCCAGAGGGTGTGTGTGGTGCGCTCACAGCCAAACTTTCTGCTCTCCTCCTCCTGTATTTATATGCCAGGGACAGACGGCGAGTACTGGAGATCTTTATTCCGGTTGCCATGGAAACCAAAAGACATCTCCGCAGTCTTCAGGGTGAAAACTTAAATCCCCCCCCCTAGTTAGCAATCACACTACGCTGGGATGAAAGAAGCGGCACTGTCACGTGTTTGTCTTTCGCTCCAAAACAGGACACACACTTTCCCCCTGATCCCCTTCCTCGTGTATTGATTATGCACCCGAGAAGAAGTCTATTGATTATGCACCCAGAAGAACTTTTCTTTGTGAATCACCTGTGCCCAGAGAGGCCATTAGGAGTTAGCAACACAGAAACAGTTCACTTTGATTTTTGATTTACAGTTTATTTATTTATTTATTTTGATCTCATTGCTCAGTTATTTTGGCTTAAGTTTCACTAAGCAAATCAGCAGTAGCCTTGATACCATGTGTGTGTGTGTGTGTGTGTGTGTGTGTGTGTGTGTGTGAGGGTGTGTGTGTTTGAGGGTGTGTGTGTGAGGGTGTGTGTGAGGGTGTGTGTGTGTGTGTGTGTGTGTGTGTGTGTGTGTGTGAGTGTGTGTGTGTGTGTGTGTGTGTGAGTGTGTGTGTGCCATCCAAACGTCCTGTGAGAGGATTATTCAGAGCTGCGTGAGATGATTAAAGACCCCAGCAGTTTATCTCAGCCAGCCTCACTCTACAGACCGCCCACAGAGCACTAGTCTCCAGAGCCCAGCTAACCTAGTTAACTAACTAGCTTACTAGTCTCCAGAGCCTAGCTGACCCTAATATGGGTTAACTAACTAGCTTACTAGTCTCCAGAGCCTAGCTAACGCTTACATGGCCCAGCTAACCTAGTTAACTAACTAGCTAACTAGTATCCAGAGCCTGGCTTCCCCTGAATAACACCAGCTAACCTAGTTAACTAACTAGCTTACTAGTCTCCAGAGCCTAGCTAACGCTGATATGGCGCAGCTAACCTAGTTAACTAACTAGCTAACTAGTCTGCAGAGCCTAGCTAACCCTGATATAACCCCAGCTAACCTAGTTAACTAACTAGCTAACTAGTCTCCAGAGCCTAGCTAACCCTGAATAACCCCAGCTGACCTAGTTAACTAACTAGCTAACTAGTCTCCAGAGCCTAGCTAACCCTGATATGGCCCAGCTAACCTAGTTAACTAACTAGCTAACTAGTCTCCAGAGCCTAGCTAACCCTGATTTGGCCCAGCTAACCTAGTTAACTAACTAGCTTACTAGTCTCCAGAGCCTAGCTAACTCTTACATGGCCCAGCTACCCTAGTTAACTAACTAGCTAACTAGTCTCCAGAGCTTAGCTAACCTTTACATGGCCCAGCTAACCTAGTTAACCAACTAGCTAACTAGTCTCCAGAGCCTAGCTAACCCTGATATGGCCCAGCTAACCTAGTTAACTAACTAGCTAACTAGTCTCCAGAGCCTAGCTAACCCTGATTTGGCCCAGACGTGGCTCAGAGCCAGTCGTAGTCCTGACGGGGCCTCTCCAAACGTGAAGCACGGTCGCTCCCCGCGGCTCCTCTTCAGGCGTGAAGCACGGTCGCTCCCTGCGGCACCTCTCCAAACGTGAAGCACGGTCGCTCCCCGCGGCTCCTCTCCAAACGTGAAGCACGGTCGCTCCCCGCGGCTCCTCTCCAAACGTGAAGCACGGTCGCTCCCCGCGGCTCCTCTCCAAACGTGAAGCACGGTCGCTCCCCGCGGCTCCTCTCCAAACGTGAAGCACGGTCGCTCCCCGCGGCTCCTCTTCAGGCGTGAAGCACGGTCGCTCCCTGCGGCTCCTCTGCACTTTACACTCCGGTGCTCAGAGATGTCAGGTGCTTCTCATCTGCTGGAGACTCATGCATGACCAACATCCACCTGTAATGATGGCAATAAGAGGAAGGGAGAGGAGGAGGGGAGAGGAGAGGAGAGGAGGAGGGGGGAGAGGAGAGGAGAGGAGAGGAGAGGAGGAGGGGAGAGGAGGAGGAGGGGAGAGAGGAGGAGAGGAGAGAGGAGGAGGGGAGAGGAGAGTAAAGAGAGGAGGGGAGAGAAGAGGAGAGTGAGGAGGAGAGAGAGGAGGAGAGGAGGGGAGAGAAGAGGAGGGGAGAGAAGAGGAGAGTGAGG
>NC_045163.1:29456670-29459170 GCF_900700415.2 Clupea harengus | reverse complement strand
GAAGTTGCTTTACAGAGTCCAGTAGTCATTCATACACAGTCATACCGGTGGTGGTAAGCTACATCAGTAGCCACAGCTGCCCTGGGGCAGACTGACAGAAGCGTGGCTGCCAATCAGCGCTAAACGGCCCCTCCGACCACCACCAACATTCATTCATATTCAAAGGACCCCTTTCTACATACTCTATACTGCATACTACATACGGCATAATACATTCTACATGCTACATACGGGATAATACATATTGCATACTACATACTGCATAATAGATATTTCATTAAACATGTCAACTTCACAACTAATAGCATAGAAAATGGCCATAGTGAGTCGTGGCTAAAGCAGTGACTATGCTGTTATTAGTGCTGTTATTAGTGCTGCTATTTCTGTCTCAGTCCTAGCTTGCTTCATATCTACTGTAGATGTCTGTAGAAAATGCATTATTTCCATAAAGGGCTCCGTCACCTTTACAAACAAAAAGAACACCTTTTGCAAACATTACCAGATAAACAGGATTGCTACTCATTTCTAAATTGCCCCACACAAGTATAGCATGTGTGTGTCTTCTAGAACTAGGCCTTGTTAATGGCACAGGTTTAGAATGATGAGCCAAGACCCTGAACCAAGCGCCTGCCCAAAAGCGTGTATAAATCTGCTGATGATGAAACGAGAGGCAAGAACCCTTTTGTGTCCCCGGGCTTTAGGGGGAGCTGTCACATTTTCAACACGTCAATTAGCCAAGAACTCTTGTTTTAGTGGTTCTGGAGAGGCCATGAACTCCTGTTTCAGTGGTTTTGGAGAGGCCAAGAACTCCTGTTTCAGTGATTCTGGAGAGGCCAAGAACTCTTGTTTTAGTGGTTCTGGAGAGGCCAAGAACTCCCGTTTCAGTGATTCTGGAGAGGCCAAGAACTCTTGTTTTAGTGGTTCTGGAAAGGTTGGCTTGTCCTGGATTATCTGTAATGTAATTAGGGGTGGCGATCATCAGACAACATTTCATTAAACTAACATGCCAGTCTCATGGTACAGTGCTAGTCCTGTCTTTGAAAGTGGCGTGGTTCATTTGGTATAACAGATGCTGGGAATACAGACGGCATGTGCATGATCCATTGAGTGTATCACATTAGTTTGGCATTTTAAACGCATATTTAAAGGCCAACAGTTGCATGGTCTTCTTTGAAAAAGGAGACAGCTTTTTATGTCTTTCAAATTTTTTACAATAACTGTTTCATAAAAAGCATAGCTTTCTCATACTGTAAACTAAATCACTTGATGGAACAGCCAAGAGATTTTCTCTATAATTTTTCTTTCTTAATGTAAAAGGTTAAAACAGCTCTATTATATAAAAAAAAGAAAATCATGTGCTATGCTGTATACTATTTAATACATTTCACATCATTTAAAAAGATCTGATTCTTATCTTTTAATCAACACAAACTTGTAATTGTTAATTTTAGCATAATCTTAGATATTCTTAATTAATCTAAGTATTTCAAATCAATTCAATTCAGTTAAATTCAATTGTATTTATACAGCGCCAAAACAATATAATTGTCTCACGACTCTTGACAGAGCCCTGGGCTTGAAACCCTGGATAATCAATATTCCCCGGGAAGAATTAGCAGCAGTGTTCTAGAATTAGCTGCAGTGTTCTAGAATTAGCTGCAGTGTTCTAGAATTGTACAGGTGTATATAGGTTTAAAGCCTGTTATTGTACAGGTGTATATAGGTTTAAAGCCTGTTATTGTACAGGTGTATATAGGTTTAAAGCCTGTAATTGTACAGGTGTATATAGGTTTAAAGCCTGTTATTGTACAGGTGTATATAGGTTTAAAGCCTGTTATTGTACAGGTGTATATAGGTTTAAAGCCTGTAATTGTACAGGTGTATATAGGTTTAAAGCCTCTAATTGTACAGGTGTATATAGGTTTAAAGCCTGTAATTGTACAGGTGTATATAGGTTTAAAGCCTGTTATTGTACAGGTGTATATAGGTTTAAAGCCTGTTATTGTACAGGTGTATATAGGTTTAAAGCCTCTAATTGTACAGGTGTATATAGGTTTAAAGCCTGTTATTGTACAGGTGTCTATAGGTTTAAAGCCTGTAATTGTACAGGTGTCTATAGGTTTAAAGCCTGTAATTGTACAGGTGTCTATAGGTTTAAAGCCTTGGAAGTTGAAGTTGAAAGCTGAAAGTTAAAAACAACTGAAAGAGCATTCTCAGAAATAGTTTTTAATTTGATTAAATATAGGCTATTGAGTTAGTTATATTTTTTTTTTCATTTTCATGTTTTGGGGCCGGCTATTTTCAAACAGGGAAGAAAATCCTGACCACAGTCTGTTTTAGCCAAAGTGCTTATGGCATTTCATACGTGGCTTTGAAGATTAAGCTCAATTTATAAAAAAAAAAACCCCGACATATATCGTGTGTCAGGACTCAGCCTAAAGGTACCAGCATATGATTTTTGGTCCATGTTACCCAGCCCTAAATCCTAATCAAATTCGAG
>NC_045163.1:29444170-29446670 GCF_900700415.2 Clupea harengus | reverse complement strand
GTATGTTTGGAGGTGACAGAGCAAAAGCACCCTTGGTCCTGCTAACATGTTTTGTATGTATATGCATTTGTGGGTTTGTACCCTGTTGTGTGTGTGTGTGTGTGTGTGTGTGTGTGTGTGTGTGTGTGTGTGTGTGTGTGTGTGTGTGTATGTGCTGTTGTGTGTGTGGCTTTGCATATGCTTAATGTTGTGTGTGTGTTTGTGTGTGTGTGTGTGTGTGTGTGTGTGTGTGTGTATGTGCTGTTGTGTGTGTGGCTTTGCATATGCTTAATGTTGTGTGTGTGTGTGTGTGTGTGTTGCGTGTGTGTGTGTTGCGTGTGTGTCCCAGAGCCCCCCTCCGCGCCCCGTAACGCCATCTCCAACGTGAACGAGACGAGTGTGTTCCTGGAGTGGGCCGCCCCGGAGGAGGCTGGCGGCCGTAAGGACCTGAGCTACAGCCTCCTGTGCCGTAAGGTCAGCAGCGTGGAGCCGCCGGGCCGGCAGTACGAGCCGTGCGGGAGCCACGTGCGCTACCTCCCCCAGCGCACCGGCCTGCGCAACAACTCCGTCATGGTGGCCGACCTGCTGGCGCACACCAACTACACCTTCGAGGTGGAGGCCGTCAACGGCGTCTCGGAGCTCCTGGCCCCGCTCCGCCACTTCGTCTCGCTCAACGTCACCACCAACCAGGCCGGTGAGTAAAACACCTGCCTTCATCTCTCTGTTCACACACACACACACACACGCACGCACGCACGCACGCACCCACAGTGGGCCCCAGGGCATCAGACTTGGCGAATCGAAAACATCTGTCTCCTCTTCGTCATATCTGTTGTTGATGATGAAGACTTGTTTCCTCTTGCTGTGCAAAGTGGGGAGATGCCGGTGAGTGTTCCTCCTTGGGTGTGAATCAGCTCCACTGAATCTGCAGATAGACCTGACAGTGTTCTTCTTCTATCGGTGTGAATCAGCGATTGCATTGTTACTGTAGATAGACCTTTGGACTGAAAGTCGTGTTGAGACGTAATTAGTGGAGTGGATATTGGCTTAATTGTTTAATAAATACTAAACCCAAACCCTTAAAACTATAACCCTAATCCTAACCTTGACCTTAACCCTGATCCTAACCTTGACCTTAACCCTTACCTGATCCTAACCACCTTAAAACCACTCTGACTTCATTCAGGGGAGACTCTACTGACCACTCTACTGACCACTCATTTATGAATATGAATGAATGTTGGTGGCGGTCGGAGGGGCCGTAGGCGCTGATTGGCAGCCACGCTTCTGTCAGTCTGCCCCAGGGCAGCTGTGGCTACTGAGGTAGCTTACCACCACCGGTATGACTGTGTGTGAATGACTACTGGACTCTGGACTCTGTAAAGCGACTTCGGGTATTTCGAGAAGCGCTATATAAGATTGAATTGATTATGATTATTATTAGTATTCACTCTGCTGACCGCTCTACTGACCACTCTACTGACACACACACACCCACACACACACACACACACACACACACAGACTCACACACACACACACCCACACACAGACACACACACACACACACCTTCCTTCCACTCTACTGACCACTCTACTGACCACTCTACTGACCACTCTGCTGACCACTCTGCTGACCACTCTGTAATGGATTCCGGTTCTCAGTTCCTCGGTTCTCCCATTCTCCAGTCCTCTAAAGCGTAATGTTCATCGCTGACGTGATGCTTTTGTGTATTTTAAAGACAGCCGAGGCTTTGGGCCGGTATGATCCGGAATGTGGAGCTTCTGGATGCTTCTGTGAGGGGAGGGGGACTGTGAGGACAGCCTGCTGTGCTAACTTCAAAGCGTGTTAAACATGTGAGCAGAAAAACAACAATCCTCTTTTGCCAACCGCTCATTCTCCTCGTAGCAAAAATGGTGTGATGCTTAGACATCACGCTGACGAAACTTCGTGTGTGTGTGTGTGTGTGTGTGTGTCACGCTGACAAACTTCATGTGCACTGAGCAAGGTCCCATTAGCAGGAACACAGTGGAGTGTTGGACAGAAATACACCCTGGCAGCGAGACGTGGATTTACAGCGGCGTAGGCTGTTTGATATACACACCGACTGTGATTATCCGTTTGAGCAAGCTGTTGTTGATCCGGAGTTTTGACTCGTGTGGAAGGCTCTGCAACAACGGAAAAGCTGGGGATGAAATCCTCCGGCAGACGCAGGGAGCTGTTTGAGCTGACAAACACCATGAGATGAATGAGGAAATAAAATTAGAGAGAAAATACAATGAAGAAGAAACCTGCCTTCAAGTTGCAAAGAGGTTTAAAAATGTAAAAAACATTATTGGCTTTTCCCGAAAGACACTTAGTGTCCATTAGGCAGAGTTAGAGTGATCCTGTGCCTAGGGTTAGGGTGCGGAGGGGGGCCAGGGGGAGTAAGGCGCCTGCCCAGGAGAGGCAGCGTGTCGCTGGGGAGCAGTGAGTGCCCCAACATCGCCCTCTTAGGAGCCCAGTTCATTAAGGTGGAGG
>NC_045163.1:29436670-29439170 GCF_900700415.2 Clupea harengus | reverse complement strand
GCAGTTCTATACTACAGCGTCTGTGCACTTTACACTTTTGACAAATTCACTCTTTTCAATGTGTTATGCAATATGTATATTTACAATATGTACAGTACCAGTCAAAAGTTTGGACACACCTTCTCATTTTTTGAGAAGTTTTTTCTTTACTTTTATTATTTTCTACATGGTAAATCAAATGTTTTTGTTTAGTACATAATTCCATATGTGTTCTTTCATAGTTAAAATGTCTTCAGTATTAATCTACAATGTAGAAAATAATAAAAGTAATGAAAACACTTCTCAAAAAAATGAAAGGTGTGTCCAAACTTTTGACTGGTACTGTATTTGCCTGAGAAATTCACTCTTTTCAACGTGTCCTGCATGTATTTGCCTGTCAGTTTACTTGTGTGGTCGTTGATAAGCTATCGCCCCACGTAGCCTATTGATGGCCTAACACATGGTACACATGGTTCACTATACAAACTAGGCACATGAGCATTCACTCGTTTGAATCACTCACAAAAATCATCCTAAATGGGGTCTCATGTGTGTGAAATGAGCTGCTTTGATGCAATATACAGTATCTGACTGACTAACATTAAGGATACAGTTCTTCCTATATCATAGTATTCCAGTAATCCAGAGCCTACTGTAAACATATGTGACTGTAACATTAATGTTAGTCTGAATGTTTACTGTAAACATGTGTTTACTGTAACACTAATGTTAGTCTGAATGTTTACTGTAAACATGTGTTTACTGTAACACTAATGTTAGTCTGAATGTTTACTGTAAACATGTAAACATGTGTGCACCGTAACACTAATGTTAGTTAGAATGTTTACTGTAAACATGTGTTTACTGTAACGCTAATGTTAGTCTGAATGTTTACTGTAAACATGTGTTTACTGTAACACTAATGTTAGTCTGAATGTTTACTGTAAACATGTAAACATGTGTGCACCGTAACACTAATGTTAGTTAGAATGTTTACTGTAAACATGTGTTTACTGTAACACTAATGTTAGTCTGAATGTTTACTGTAAACATGTGTACCAACCTCATGGGTTGCGGAGCTGAGATTGAGGCTAATCTATCTGGGCCAATCAGCAGCCTAGCACCAGCCACGCCAAAACTAGTCATTTGGGAGTTAACAAATCACACAGAAAGAGGAAACGGACACCAAAACCCCACCACCTGTCGTGGAGCCAAGCTAACCCACCTCTCTGTAGGCCGATCAGGCCTGAGAAAAGTGCCCCAATCCTCGTACCTATTCATCCATACAAAGGAAACACTCCTGCCGCAGCCACTCCAGGTATCCAGACCTCACACAGTCCTACTGAGGGGCCGCCTGCTGGACGCGTTAGGACACTGCAGATAAGCCAGTAATCAATTAAACACAGAAATAACCAGAATGTAAGTGCATGTAAGTGTACATGTGTACCATTTTTACCACCATCATGAAACGCATCAGCCAGTAGGACAGCTTTCCCTGTCAGATGTAAAACACACTGCGCCGGTCCTCAGGTCAGCAGGCGGTGTGTGTGTGTGTGTGTGTGTGTGTGTGTGTGTGTGTGTGTGTGTGTGTGTCTGTGTGTGTGTGTGTGTGTGTGTGTGTGTGTGTGTGGGTGTGTGTGTGTGTCTGTGTGTGTGTGTGTGTGCGCCCCAACCCCAACCCTAACCCTGCATGGCAGGAGACCTTCTGTTTGGACGAAACTCTTCTGATTGTTTTCACTGCCTTTCATCGCCGCTGTAGATCAAAGATCCCCCCCCGGCCCCGGGCCCGAACTTAAGGGTTATTGAGAATCAATAGCTCCAGAGTGGTGACTCCTGCCTGCCTGCCTGAAAGTCAACATTGAACAGGCTGCTGCCAGACTGTTTAAGTGCCTCCGCCACCCCATCCACAACACAGCTCCTTTTCAGCGCCGTCTCCAGATCGGATTGCGCCGTATTTCGTTTCAGGCTTTTAAGATAGGAATGATTATAGTTTAGTCTGGGGCTGAGGGGTGTACTGTTACGCTTTGTTTAGGAGGGGGGGAAGGAGCCGATCACTCCTCCTCCTCCTCCTCCTCTTCGCAGCTCTGTTGAGCACTAAATGCCCAGTGATAGAGCAGCTATCAGATCAGCACCTAGGGGATCGTTCCAGTGCACTTAAACGCCCTTTTATCTCACGGCTACAGTCTAACACTTCCCATTCAGGGATACGCAATCGGCTCGCATTTCGGCCATGCAGTGTTGGAATGACTTAGCTTGATCTCGCATTTCAGCCGTGTGTGTGTGTGTGTGTGTGTGTGTGTGTGTGTGTGCCATGCAGTGTTGGAATGACTTAGCTTGATCCGTTTCCTTCTCCCCTTCGTACCCGGAGGCTACCGGGAGGTCAACTGCAATGACACAGAAAACCAAATCTGGGTCTGGTGAATGAGGTGGATGGGTTTCCATTGTACTCAATGCCATCATGGGCTATTTGTGTGAGTGACTGCCTAAGCATACTTACTAGTATGCGTGTGAGTGAGTGCCT
>NC_045163.1:29426670-29429170 GCF_900700415.2 Clupea harengus | reverse complement strand
CACGCATTTGTTTTATGGCCTGTCATTCACCTGGCTGCCTTGACACCCCGTGACCTTTTGCAGACACCTCCCTCATCCCTGAACCAGTCGGAGTGGAGTGGAGTGGAGTGGAGTGGAGTGGAGTGGAGTGGAGTGGAGTGTGTGTGTGTGTGTGTGTGTGTGTGTGTCTGTGTGTGTGTGTCTGTGTGTGTGTGTGTGTGTGTGTGTGTGTCGCTCGGGCAGAGAGAAATGGCAAGTGTCCCATTGGGAGGGTGAGAGGGCGAGACCAGCCCCCTCTCCGTCTCCGTCTCGCTCTCCGTCTCCCTCTCCGTCTCATTTTCCACTCGGAAATGAGATGTAAATGATGCATGGAGAAGGGTCGGGGTCACTTCCATCAGCGGAACTCCCAAGGCCCCCCCCACGTCCCCCCCCCCCCCCACCACGCCCCCCCACCCTACCCGAGGCCCCCCCTCTCAGACATTTCAAAATCACATCAGCCCCCGCCACCCCGCCACACCCCCCCCAACATTTCTATGAAGCTCAATTCGCTGAATTAGAATGTCAATTGATGTCCATTGAAGGCCGGCGCTGCCCATGGCTTGACCTGCGGAGCTAATGGAAGGATATTCAGCACGGAGCACGGGGCTTCACACAGAGAGAGGGGGTGATTTGATTTGGGGGGTTAGGGTGAGGTGGGGTGGGGTGGGGTGGGGTGGGGTGGGGTGGGGTGGGGTGGGGGGGCCATGTCTGCTCTGGTCTCTGCTCCTCCGCTCAACCACAGCTCCACATGTCCAGACACATTAGGGCACAGAGGGCAAACAGCTGGGGGTTCTGTTCTGTGCTATGTGTGTGTGTGTGTGTGTTTGTGTGTGTGTGTGTGTGTGTGTGTGTGTGGGGGGGGGGTTCTGTTCTGTTCTGTGTGCCCTCTGCTCTGGCGCCCGAGTCAGCACCGCCACACGCCCGCCCTGCCAATGTGTGTATGAGGGCCGGGCATATATGTCTGTGGAGCAGGACACACGCTACGCAATGTGTGTGTGTGTGTGTGTGCTGAGGGCCAGTCATATATGTCTGTGGAGCAATGTGTGTGTGTGTGTGTGGGGGGGGGGTACCCATGCCACGATCAGCTGATGGGGAACAGTCTGTGTGTGTGTGGAGTAGGGTGTGTGTGTGTGTGTCAGTGTGTGTGTGTGTGTGGAGTAGGGTGTGGGTTGGGGGGGGGGGGGCATTAAAAGCCCCTGGAAGTGGAGCACAGGAAGTTATTAGGAGTAGTAGTGAAGTATGGGTGTGTGTGTGTGTGTCAGTGTGTGTGTGTGTGTGTGTGGGGGGGGGGGGTTTGCAGCGGTAGCAGCAGCAGCAGGGGCTCCTGACTCACAGGCTCCAGTGAAGCGAATGCTGAGCTGCAATCCCACACACACACACACACACACACACACACACACATAGCTGCATCTCCCCCCCCCCACACACACACACACACACACACAGCTGCATCTCCCCCCCCCCCCCACACACACACACAGCTGCATCTTCTCCCCACACACACACACATATAGCTGCAACTTCTCCCCACACACACACATACACATACAGATACACACACACACACACACACACACACACACACACACACACACACACACACACACACACACACACATAGCTGTATCTCCCCCCGGGGCCCTGGGACCTCAGCTGAATCCTGCTGGATTAGACACGAGCACATCGCCTCGCCCGCCTGCCTGCCTGCCCCAAAAATACACACAGGAGGACAATCAGTGCCAACCCCCCCACTCTGACCCCCCACTCGCCCCTCTCATCCAGGAAGTCCCCCCCCACACACACTCACACACACACTCACACTCACACTCACACACACACACACACACACACACACACACACACACACACACACACACACACTCACACACACACACACACACACACACTCGCCCCAAAAACGGCAGTGAAAGAGAAAAGAGAAATGTGGCAGTCTGGGTGCGGACGGAAGATCAATGTAATCATGTTGCGATCGCTGGAGTATTAGCACTCTGTCATAATATTGACTGGACCGCAGCAGCGGAGGGACACGCCACTGATCAGGGGGGCAGCAGGATGTTTGCTTTCTGTTCCACCCCCCCCAGGGGTGCTTCCCCTCTCTCCACTCTCTCTCTCCCCTCTCTCCACTCTCTCCCCCTCTCTCCCCTCTCTCTCTTTCTCCCCCCCTCTCTCTCTCTCTCCCCCCCTCTCTCTCCCCTCTCTCTCTTTCCCCCTCTCTTTCTCTCTCTCTCTCTTTCTCCCCCTCTCTCTCTTTCTCCTCTCTCTCCACTCTCTCTCTCTCTCTCCCCTCTCTTTCTCTCTCTCCCCTCTCTCTCTCTTTCTCCCCCCTCTCTCTCTCTCTCCACTCTCTTCCCCTCTCTCTCTCTCCCTTCTTTCTCTCTCTCCCCTCTCTCTCTTTCTCCCCCTCTCTTTCTCTCTCCTCTCTCTCTCTCTCTCTCCCTCTCTCCCCCTCTCTCCCCTCTCT
>NC_045163.1:29396670-29409170 GCF_900700415.2 Clupea harengus | reverse complement strand
ACAGCTTGTCTGAGTTTAAGGACATAATTACTACCCAGACATATTAAATAAGGGCTAAAGGCTGCTGAATAGCTCTAGCATGTGTGCAGAATTAAAGATGTGTGTGTGTGTTTGTGTTTATGAGATAATGGGCAGAATTAAAGATGTGTGTGTGTGTGTGTGTGTCTATGAGATAATGGGCAGAATTAAAGATGTGTGTGTGTGTTTGTGAGATAATGGGCAGAATTAAAGATGTGTGTGTGTGTGTGTTTGTGAGATAATGAGCAGAATTAAAGATGTGTGTGTGTGTGTGTGTGTGTGTGTGTGTGTGTGTGTGTGTGTGTTTGTGAGATAATGGGCAGAATTAAAGATGTGTGTGTGTGTGTGTGTTTGTGAGATAATGAGCAGAATTAAAGAACTCAAAGCAGCAAAGCAAAGCGGTGATAACTTCTGGCTGCACTTATAGAGTGGCACATAGACAGGCTTGGGGAGTAACGAAATACATGGAACGGCGTTACGTAATTAGGATACAAAGAAAAAAGGTAACTGTGTTCCGGTACAGTTACAAAAAAAAGACGTAATTAGATAACTGATACTTTTGGCAAAAATTGGGATTATTAACAGGATTACAAATAGATTTTTAAATGCAGATCATTATACTATCATCCACATGCGCACTTTACAACACGTCACGAGAAGACAACATAGAAAACTACAAGTCCATAATATGACCTTGAGTTCAAAAAATGCTTGCCCTGGCCTGCATGGAAATATAATAATATCCATACTATTTTGTCCTCGAAGCTGAAAGTGGGAAGAACATAACAGTGCAGTGCACCTTATGGCTCCCCGCGGTGAAAATACTGTCGTTGTCCGAGGACTCCACGTCAAATTTCATGAGGCATTTACAGACAAGACAAACACTGCTAACGTCTACAGACATCCAGTTAGCTAAGGTTAAAGTTGGTTAGCTAGGAGCTAACCTGTCAGTATTGCTTGCCTACTAACGTAATGAAAAAGGGGGACTGTGATAACTGGAATGATCGTGTTTGGATAAAACACAAGCCCCTGACCGAAATATGTGTGTGTGTGTGTGTGTGTGTGTGTGTATGTGTGTGTGTGTGTGCATGTGTGTGTGTGTGTGTGTGCGCATGTGTGTGCGCATGTGTGTGTGTGTGTGTGTGTGTGTGTGTGTGTGTGTGTGTGTGTGTGTGTGTGTGTGGGAAACCCTCAGGTGATCAAGGCGGTCGAGGAGAACTACCGGCTGCCCGCGCCCATGGACTGCCCGACGGCCCTCTACCACCTCATGATGGACTGCTGGCAGAAAGAACGGAACAGCCGGCCCAAGTTTGAGGAGATCGTCAGCATCCTGGACAAACTCATCCGCAACCCCAGCAGCCTGAAAACCCTCGCCAACTGCTCCAACAGGTAGGCAACACACACCACACACACACACACTCGTGCTGATGTTCATGTCTTAAAGCAGGTAGGCACCACCACCACACACTCGTGCTGATGTTCATGTCTTAAAGCAGGTAGCCCCACACACTCGTGCTGATGTTCATGTCTTAAAGCCATATTATTGGGCTGTACATTTAAACTCAGAACTGAAAAACCCTCGCCAACTGCTCCAGCTAATGTTCAGGTCTTAAGCAGGTAGCACTCCAGACGTGTGAGCTGATGTTCAGGTCTTAAGCAGGTAGCACTCCAGACGTCTTAAAGCCATATTACCCCTGCAGTCATTCAACCAATCAGACCCTCACCCTCCTGTGGCTTCAGATACTGTGTCTAAATGTAATTAAATTAAATAATCTAGAAATATTTCATGTAAGTAAGTAACATAAGTACATTATGATCATCAGTTACTGAAAGGGGCTACATGTATAAGCCTGACTAGCAGCGGGCTAAATTAGTTCATACCCCAGGCGTCTGTGCACATCCAGGCACTTTTGACCAGGCGTTGGTCAGTCAGTGAGTTGGCAGTCTATAGATCCAGTCCCTCTGTTACTAGAGTGGCGATGATGTGAGATGGGTGTAGATGACCCTGTCTATCCAGTGTAAAATTTTATATTTTGTATGTTAAATTTGGTATAAAGGACCTTTTATTTTTAGATACTAAGGGCCTCATTTACTAACATTGCGACCGCAGCTTAATCTGCGCTTTTGCCAAACCGCATATACCGCACGGTATTTTTCCGTGGTATTTAGAACCTCGTCGTAATCAGCGCCTAACACCGCCCATTAGTGTTATTTAGCGCTCCGCTAAAATAGGGAAGAAAGAGCCTGCGTGTTCCTGCCACCATGGATGATGAATTAGAATTAGAGCTTTTGGTTCACGAGGTTACAGCAAACTAACCCGGGTAAATATAGAAACTCATAAATATTTCTCCGTTTAGCCCTTCCGTCCACACTAAAAGTTGTGATCACTTTGAATTCAAGACTGTCTTTTATTGGTGAGCTGATTTGGGGAAATTAATCTTTTCAGCGAACATTGAGTTTCTAGGTTGCTATGGTTACCCCCAGGGTGCCTGTGCAGTTTCATATTAACAAGTTTATGTTCACAAGTTCATATTCACACATTAGTTAATCACACACAGGCAACGGCAAACTGTTAAGACGGTTCCCTAAGCTAGAGATAGCTAGGATACTTATTAGCCAGGTTAACTGCTCCATAGCATCCCGTTAAATAGTCCCTACTTTAAAACGGCGTTTTCCAGCACTGAAAACAATGCTTTTCAAAAACGCTGCCCTAGGCGGATACATTTGAAAACTAGAGTTGTAGCCTTGACAGGGGAAACTGAAGTGTTCAGACGTTTGGTTGCCATGGCACTGGGGGTAGCTTGCGCTCGAGAGGCTATAACGTCAAAATAAACATGGAAGGTGAAATGAATATGCTGCTCTGTCTCTACAATTTACTTACCGGTATTTTAGTTAGTGTACTTCGAGTACAAGTACTTTTCCTGAATAGATACCCGTTACTCCTACGCAGAAGGTGTGCACTGTACTCGGTGTGCTTGAACTATAAGTGAAAATACGGTTTAAACCATACAATGAGCGGTGATTCTGGGTAACAGCTAGCTGGTGGGACAGTTTGTATATGCCTATATTAAATGATATATCAAAAATAAACATTAAAAAAAAAATAACATTTCTGATGTTCGTTTTTTTTTTTCAAATTTCTCGCAGGCACATAGTTTTCATTTAGCAGCTGATATGTCATGCTGAAACACCTCTTGTTTCGTTACTAATACACAATTAGGCGCACTTTACGCATCTCCTCCCATTCTCTTTGCGACGAAGCCCACTTTCCCTTATACCCTCCCAGCAACGGTAATCTGCGCTTTTACTCAGGTGCGCCTCCTTTGGAAATACGGTTTTATGTCTTTACCCGCTATTTTACGCCTGAAATGGGCGCAATCCTGTTAGTAAATGAGGCCCTAAGAATTGTATTTTGTTAAAACGAAAGACTTTTATTTTGTTAATGTGACCTGTGACCAGGATGTTTAGAGGTGAAAAGGTGGATGTTGAGAGGTGAAAAGGTTGCCCGCTGAAAAGGCACTGTGAGTTAGTTCTCTATTAACAGTTCAAGGTTTGCTACTCTACTAAAAGAGATGACAAGCTCTTACGGTGTTCATGGTAATATGTTTTATAAAGTTTAATAAACGCAACAGTTTTATAACACCTGTCGTCGAGCCATCATTTGGTAGAGATAGCTACAATGGGTTCCCATTTGAACGGTGTAGTGAATCGTAAACATGTTGTGTCCCATTGGCACAGATGGCAAACACGAAGACTGTGTAATTTATGCAAGTTTCAGATAAGCCGGTTTGTACCAGGTCTGTGCACGGCTGTCATGAGACATCAAGACTTAATGACACTTTTAACAAATAGCGCTCGTGTCTCTATGGTATAATATCAAAGTGATCAGAAGTGACAAGGCGCAAATTACTTCCAATTATCGGAATGATATGGCATCGCATTTGTGTTTTCCGTCCTGCAGATTGATATGTATTTTTGCACGTAAGCAAAAATAATTTAGCCACGGTTTAATTGTAATTGCAAATGCAATTCTATGTAGTGTTGTTTGATAACACTGTGATTTATATGTAGTGTTGTTTTATAACACTGTGATTTGGAATGTGTGAGAACATGTTATGACTCCATATTAGAAAAAACTCATAATTATGTTTCTCTGTATTGTGATATTAAAGTCTCCAGACCCTTAAATAGTGTTTAAAAAATAGATTGCAATATTGAACTCCAAATACCCGCAAATGAGCCCCTAGGTCTGTTATTCACAGCAGAGTATCTGTGAGCGTGACACACTTTTGTTATTTAATCATAGACGCTGGCGGGTAGCCGAGTAATCAGATAAATAATTTGACAGAAGACTAGTTCCGTTTTAATGACATCCGTGTCATTGACATTTTGGCTCTTTCTTACTGGTGTGTCTCGTGATATTATGATATTATCACCGTGACGCTAAAATGAAGTTGTCTGTTCTGGCTTCATCTTTGGACAGAGATGCTCAGGTGTGAGATTTATGCATCCATTGGTGATGGAGATAATTTGCAAACACTGTTAATTACCTAAGAATGTATGAATCATGTGCTTATGAAATGGCTTTTCCTGGGTGTGTGTGTGTGTGTGTGTGTGTGTGTGTGTGTAACTTAGAATATTAGGTGCCACTTAGTCTGCATATGTACAATAGCATGTTTAGACCAGAGGTGATAAGAAGGGTCGAACTGTGCTTCTTCCGACCTTGCAAAACTTCCATCCTTGCCTCGGACGTCAGAAATCCACCACGTGGTTATCCCTGCTGAATGCTCAACTTCTGTCTATATAAACCTTGTGCGATGTGTTTATCACTGCTTCACTTTCAGCCTTGTGCTGGGAGTGAGCCCGATTGCAATTGTTGTTGTTTGTCTAATAAATATACTTATATGCAGCTCCGGAGTCCTGAGGTAACCTGGTGAATTTTTACCTAACAATTGGGTTGACTTGTCTGTTTGTCTTTCCCACAGGGTGTCCAATTTATTAGTGGAACAGGAGAGTGGGGAGTGCGCACTCTACCGATCTGTCAGCGAGTGGTTAGAGGCCATTAAGATGGGTCGATACGCCGAGCTTTTCATGGAAAGTGGATACACTTCGATGGAGGTGGTTGCTCAGATGACCTTGGAGTAAGTCTTAGCCTTCACTTGTCTCTCTGTGTGTGTATGTGTGTGTGTGTGTCTGTGTGTGTGTGTGGGTGTGTGTGTGTGTGTGTGTGTGTGTGTGTGTGTGTGTGTGTGGACTTACATGTTTCATGAAGTTTATCTCACTAAGATCTGCCTTTCTGAAACACTAATTCCATGCAGTAGTATATGAACCTAATAATCCTAACCTTTGCATATGGAGGTAGAGAGTAATGGTGCGCTGTTCGTCCTTGCTGTTCGGTGTGTGATGGTGTGCTGTTCGTCCTTGCTGTTCTGTGTGTTATGGTGTGTGTGCTGTTCCTCCTTGCTGTTCTGTGTGTTATGGTGTGTGTTAGTCCTTGCTGTTCTGTGTGTTATGGTGTGTGTGCTGTTCCTCCTTGCTGCTCGGTGTGTAATGGTGGGCTGTTAGGTGACTAGTGATTCATACTTTGGTTTTCTCTTTCCTTTGGAAACAGTGATGTGAGACGGGTGGGTGTGAACCTCGCCGGGCACCAGAAGAAGATCCTGAACAGCATCCAGGAGATGAGGGTTCAGATGATCCACGTGGCAGTGCCAATCTGATGCCCGCGTGCCAATCTGATGCCCGCGTGTGCAGATCACCCCTGCAGAACTACGTAGCCGAGCACTTTTTACCACTGACTGCGAACACATATTTATATTTATTGAACAGAAAAGGAAGAAAAACACTAAAAGGGAAGTGACTCCTCGTATGAACGGAGGAACAAACTGGCAGCGGACAGACAGACAGATGGACCAGCCGCTGCACGCTTGTTTTTGGTCCCGGCTCCTCCATCGAGCAGTTTCAGTTTCAGTTTCAGTTTCAGTTTCAGTCTCTTCTCCTCCTTGTTTTTGGGGAAGACTAAGGCGATGCATGGGTGAGCCGTGGTGGGAGAGGGTGGCACATGGGTGAGAGGGTGGCACATGGGTGAGTCGTGGTGGGAGAGGGTGGCACATGGGTGAGCCGTGGGGGGAGAGGGTGGCACATTCCCAGAAGAGGCAGTGGGTGGCGCGTGTCACGGCATTTTCTGGGCTGAATGTATAGCACTTTTTTTCAGACCTCATTCAAACGGATCTAATTACCTCCAGAACCGCCTCAGAACCAACCCCTTATCATTCCCACCTGATAAGAACATGGAAGCCAAATTCATGCAGTACCAGTAACCCATATCATTTTTATTTTGTTGTGGAATTACAGAAGAAAACGTGTATTGAAGAGCAATATTAGACATAATGGTAGACTATTTTTGATTTGTTTTATGTAACGGCAAGCAATGGACATTATTCTCCTTTTTTTGCACAAATATGTGTCTTAACATGGGGGACAGAAGCAGAAGACAGAGAAGTACATCACGGTTTTAATGGTTTCCTCACTGGTTTGCTAATGTTTGGTGTGTAAATACTGTACAGGGCAGGAGGCGGGGCCAAAGGGCCACCGGAGGCGGGGCCTAAGGGCCACAGGAGGCGGGGCCAAATGGCCACAGTAGGCTTCTCTTCTTGTGACCAGGGGGCATTAGCCAGGTTCGGACCCTAACCCTAACCCTACCCTGAAGCATACTTATGTACAGTCAGGGGGCATTAGCCAGGTTTGGACCCGAACCCTAACCTACCCTGATGCACACTTATGTACAGTCAGGGGGCATTAGCCAGGTTTGGACCTGAACCCGAACCCTAACCTTACCCTGAAGCATACTTATGTACAGTCTAGTTCATGAATCTTTTCTCTGGCTTGTCATGGTTGTCATGGCAAAGTTGCACTTCCATCAGGCAGCTCTGGCTGTTCTGCTTCAGTCATGTTGATGATTAATAATCTGTTTGTTATTTAATTAAGCGCTCCCTGACGCTCACTCCCTGAGTTCTGTGCTGACTGTGATTTTTGTCAAGGTTTCTTTTGTTTCTTTCAGTCTGTTCTAATTTATGGAGTCAAGACTTTGTTCAGTATTTGTCAGATGTGCACAGTGTTGAGGACACATGGCTTTCCTGTAGGTTTGGACCACGGCACAGACAGACAGCCTCTCTTGAAGGCAGCCGCCCTGTGGCACAGACAGCCAGCCTCTCTTGAAGGCAGCCGCCCTGTGGCCTGCACTCTACACACACCTCCGACAGTAACCATCTGGTTGAGTCTTTATTTGTTGGTCATTGAGGACCCACCCTGTTTGGACTAAAGAAGAGAACGTGTCGTTATTTGGTAAATTAGCCTGAAAATGAAAATACTTTTAAGTATTCCTGAATGTCGAATGTCATTATGTAGTGGTTGAGATCCTCGTGTTGGCATTGATTAAGTTACCGCAGCGGATTCCCTCAGAGGCGAACACTCCCAGCGAACAAACAAGAGGAGAGTTGGTCAGTTTAAGTGCCTGCTTTGTCTCACTCAGAATATTTGACTTCTTCTATAAATTTCCCTTTTATTTCTGAGGAGTCTTGAGAATGAGTTACAACCTGCAGTATGTGGAGGTCAGAACATGTCCAGCCTTGAAGACCAAACAGCAATACAGGAGTACGCGCTGAGCTAATACAGAAGCTAACTTCATACGCGCTGAGATAATACAGGAGCTAACTTCATATGCGCTGAGCTAACTTCATAAGCGCTGAGCTAAGCTAATACAGGAGCTAACTTCATAAGCGCTGAGATAATACAGGAGCTAACTTCATATGCGCTGAGTTAACTTCAAATGCACTAAGCTGATACAGGAGTACGCGCTGAGCTAATACAGGAGCTAACATAATTAGCGCTGAGTTAACTTCAAATGCACTAAGCTGATACAGGAGTGTGTGCTGAGCTAACTTTCAGATGCGTCTGTGAACTTATATAGCAAGTATGACATCCCACAGGGTCCCCTGCTTCAGTGACTTAGGAATGGAATGTGTTGACTGGCATTATACGAATCAAATTTTGTTAGCACTTTATAAACTCTCTCTTGCCCAGTTCTTGTTTTAATTAAAATAATAAACAACACCGTATTTTTCTTCTGTCTTAGTGTTTGTATGAATATAGGTCTGAGTATTGTGAAGTCGTTTTTTTTCTTCAGAATCCAAAGAAGTAGTTAAATTGTCCCCAAACTCACCTCGCGGTCTGGCCTTTGCAGGAGCACGAGACTGGAGGCAGGATCCGAGTAGGATTTGCCTCTGTACTCATTGTTCCGAGCAACTACATGACTCACTCCCATTCTGCCAGTCAAAAACAAAGCCGTTTTTTAAACAGTAATGGACTAAATGATCTTCTTTTTTTTTTTTTTTAAGGGCAATATTTCCCAGTGTTTAAAAATATTTGATTTAATTTGCAGTGGATCTGTATTTTTGCAGTTTAATCCTTCGAGGTATAGCACATTGTATGCCGTATCGTTTGTTAACTGTTTAAAGCAGACTTTATTATATTTCATTTCTCTATCACTAGCGTCTATTGCAAAACATTGTTCCATGCGTTAAAGTGTTGTGACAGAGTATACAGTATACCATTTATTCTATATCAACATTTTTAAAAACAAAAACACCATTTTTACCAGTATGGGTAAAGCAAAGTGATCACGGTAACATTGTCCATGACTAAAACTATCAGCCGGATAATGGAAGTACAGTCCTGTTGGATGTGATGACCTCATCTCGACACATGTAGTTGCATGATTTGTATTAAGTGGCACAGCAGTGCTCCAACCCCACAGTAAACCACTGCCACAGATTATTCTAGATTATTCTAAATCCAGTCATTGCAGCCCTACATTAGACGTACGTACTGTACATGATCAGCACTGCATATCCCCCATGTTCAGATGTGTGAATCACTACTTACAGATGTGTACAAATGCAGTTTGACATGTATGATATGGCGACACTAGAAGGGCTTGGCGAGAACGCTAAGAACCCAGAGGAATGCAGGGTTCTTCATGGGACTGTAACGTTTAGAACCCAGAGGAATGCAGGGTTCTTTATGGGACTGTACCGTTAGGAACCCAGAGGAATGCAGGGTTCTTCATGGGACTGTACCGTTAGGAACCCAGAGGAATGCAGGGTTCTTCATGGGACTGTACCGTTAGGAATCCAGAGGAATGCAGGGTTCTTTATGGTACTGTACCGTTAGGAACCCAGAGGAATGCAGGGTTCTTTATGGTACTGTACCGTTAGGAACCCAGAGGAATGCAGGGTTCTTCATGGGACTGTACCGTTTAGAACCCAGAGGAATGCAGGGTTCTTTATGGGACTGTAACGTTTAGAACCCAGAGGAATGCAGGGTTCTTTATGGTACTGTACCGTTAGGAACCCAGAGGAATGCAGGGTTCTTCATGGGACTGTACCGTTAGGAACCCAGAGGAATGCAGGGTTCTTCATGGGACTGTAACGTTTAGAACCCAGAGGAACGCAGGGTTCTTCATGGGATTGTAAAATAGGATTGTCCAGTGGAGCAGGTTGGGTTGTCTTCCTCATACTGCATTGGGTTTGGGCTCAGTCAGACCGGGCCAGATAGCGTCCCCAATGTGGAGGGACCGCCCATCTCCTGGTCAGAACAGGGCCGTATCAGAACCCCCCAATCCACCGCTGGTTGGGTTCCATCAACCACTTCTACTCTTAAGAGCAGCAGAACTTCTGCCGTGACGTTTTTTCAAAAGTAAAAAAAAAGCACAGAAAAAAATTGCTGTTGTAGTAATTGTTTGTCTATTCCCTGATGCTGTATGTTGTTTTGTTTGTGTATATGTTTTTGTAGTGTAATATATGAAATTTTATATATTTTTAATAAATGTGAGAAAAAAAAAACTATACACTTCTATTTTGCATTAAATAACAAGAGCAAGAAGAATACGATCAAAGCTGTGGGAAAGTGCACACACACACACACATGCACACACACACACACACACACACACACACACACACACACACACACACACACAGGAAATCCCTGCTCTTTATCCTGGTTAAATGAAAGTGCTAATGAATGAGATTGATCTGAACTCACACGCACAACTGTTCAACAGCAAACACGGACAGACCAGTGCTGCTGCTGCTGATGCTCAATGTATTGCCAGCAAATTACACAGCAGTTATTTGGAGAGCAAGGGGGAAATAAATGTAATCTAGGGACTTAATCACATTTGACATCGAACCACACATTGACTCCGATAAATGATTACTAATGCTGTGTTTATGTTGGCACTGGTGTAGTCGGAGTGCAAACAGGAGGCGTATTAGTATTGCAGGTTGAGAGACGTGTGTGTGTGTGTGTGTGTGTGTGTGCATATTAGTATTGCAGGCTGAGAGACATAACCAGAATCAAGAGCAGGGATTTAATAATAATAATAATAATAATTCATTTAATTTGTAATGCACTCTTCATTCAGAAGAATACCAGAGTGCCATTTCCTGTGTGTCTGTGTGAGACGTGTCTCTCTGAAGGGCATCCAGAGGTCAGGGCATATGGGGCCACACGCATCGTACAGTCAGGGGCCGGCAAGCATGATGCCTGGGTATGGCCCCGCCCCCCTTAATTAACGTTAAAACACGCTTATAGCACGCTTGAATATTCAAAGCCAGGCTTGAATGAAATCATATCACATTAGTAGCCTGTGAACTTTTAGAATAATCAATTCCAAACTTTGAGTAGTTACCGAATGACAAAATGATGAGTCTCACTTTTCAAATGTACAGTGAGCGTAAAGCCCAATCCGCTGACCGTGACACCTGGAGGCTAAATGAGCGCATGTCAAAATGTAAAACACATCATCACTGTGACTTTTCGCCCATATGTTGCCGCACCTTTTGGATCGCAGTCATGTTTTGCTCCATCAATCTGTCTTGATACAGGGTATAGAGCAAACACCTTTGTATATGTTTCATCCTTTCATTAGCTAGCTGTTTTTTATTATTATTTGATTTTGCCGGCCGGTAGATATATCCACTTCCTACTGAAGAGGCCATTTGCAACTTTAGCGGCCGCTATCCTTAAGACCAAACCATTCTGCAATATAAGAAGACATGTCCAGGCTACATATTCTAGTATGACAATACATGGATTGACGGCGGCAAGTGTCTTGTGTCCAAAGCAAATAACGTAAACACTCTCTGATAACACATATACAGTACATTATTTGTCGAACAATTCCACCAATCAATGGCCAGCATTTATGAGTGAGGATCACCCTCATCACTCTCACTGAAGGCTAGTCTGCTGTGAAGACATTGCCAACATATCCAAAAAGAAACGCAGTCAAAATTTCACTTTGGAAATGTTAGAACTTATACATTTTATAATTGTATACATTTCATGAGGTTCAGAAGACAGTGAAATGATTCTTTGGAAGATTCCCTATCTCAATACGAATCTTTTGTCCAACTCTTGGAGAGGAAAGCCCCCATGGACGTCCACATTTCCTCATTGTCCTTTAGTCCCCGGTGACTCCCGTTTAAACGCCTCTCGGATAATCACCCTTCGGAAAAATTGGGCCTTTATTAGCCGCACCTAATCATTGTGCAATTAGCCGAGTTAGACGCGTCTAGGAGAAAAACCCTTCGCAAATATGTCCCAATTACTTTTTCTTTTACTGTTTGCCCCGGACACAGGCTGAAGAGTTGGGAGGACCAGCCTTCAAGCCTTTGGGGCCCTCTCCTCTCCTCTCCTCTCCTCAGGTCCTGACAGGCAGGCAGCTCTCAGGGATGCAGTAGAATTTAGAATTCAGTTTCTCATTCTGTTTTCCAAAATCCCATTCTCTTTCCCATCAGACTGAATGTCAGCGTAGGTGCTCTGTGAGTTATAAGAGCGCCTATGGCTCAGGGGTGTCCATGTTGACCACTGCATATTGGATGGCCTGGGCAAGTGGGACACAGGAGAGGGAACAACATACAAGTGCTTTCTAAAAGGGAGATTCCATCCTCACATGAAACAAAGCACATTCTGTCCTAAGAATAGCTTCCATCTTCATTTTACTTCTAAATGGCATTTTTTTAAGTTAAAACCTAAAATGGGATGTGAATAGACAGTATTGTGTCTAATTAGACTTCTAAATGGCATTTTTTTTTATGTGTACTGAATTTTTTACAGTATTGTGTCTAATTCGATTTTTTTTTTAGATTTGGATTCTGAGGATATGAGGTTGTGTTTGTCAGCTCTTAGTGAAACTGTTCCCCTATAAAAACACAGATTCCTATGGAATGGTATGGTCAGGGATGTGAGCATGTGTCTTGATCCCAGACACCAGAGGAAGATGACCTGATAAACCAATACAAATCCAGACGACGTAGCTATTTACTTCACGACGGAGAAACATTGCGCCTCGAAGAATAGGTGTTCTAAACGAGGGATAAACATAGCCTCAGGGTGTAGCCCTCAGACAGACAAGAAAA
>NC_045163.1:29386670-29391670 GCF_900700415.2 Clupea harengus | reverse complement strand
GTTAGATGATCAAAATCCAACCAATCATCACGCAGCCACATCATGATTGGCAGAGCTCTGATCCGTCCACAGAGACGGCAGCTCTCCCAGACTTCCACAGACCCTGCCACTAGCGCCGCGGGTGTTCCAGCTGGACCCCACACACACACACACACACACACACACACACCCCCAGACTGATATCAGGTCTGCTGCCATTAGCACCGCGGGTGTTCCGGCTGGACCCCCCCACACACACCCCCAGACTGATCTCAGGTCTGCTGCCACTAGCACCGCGGGTGTTCCGGCTGGACCCCCCCCCCACACACACACACACACACACACACACACACACACACACACACACACACACACCCCCAGACTGATCTCAGGTCTGCTGCCATTAGCGCTGCAGGTGTTACGGCTGGCCTGTGTGTTTCCTGTGATCCGCCCCCCACCCCTCACACCCCCAGACTGATCTCAGGTCGGCTGCGGGGCCTGCATAGCCCAGCATGAGCCTATCAGGACATGAGCCTATCAGGACTTGCCGCCTGGTCACGTTTTGCGTTTGGCTTTCAGATAACCAAGTCTGAGACCCCAGTGGAAGGTGCCAACACAAACAAGCCCAGAGCTGGCAGTGTGTGTGTGTGTGTGTGTGTGTGTGTGTGTGAGTGTGTGTGTGTGTGTGAGTGTGAGTGTGAGTGTGAGTGTGAGTGTGAGTGTGTGTGTGTGTGTGTGTGTGTGTGTGTGTGTGAGGGGGGTGCAGTGTGTGTGTGTGTGTGTGTGTGTGTGTGTGTGTGTGTGTGTGTGTGTGTGTGGGTGGGAGGGGGGGGCAGTGTGTTTGTCACTTGAAGAGAACTCTGTGAAGGTCCCCCACCCTGCGCGTGGGTCTCGTGCGGGCGGGCTTGGGGCTGGCAAGCGGGGCTGAACCCCAAGGTCAAGGCAAAGGCGTTTCCAACAGCACTTAACCCTGCGACCACCCCTTCCTGCGCAGTGATGGGATATAATTTATACCATATATTGAAGACTGTATATTCACCCAGGAACTGTTTGCATGCTAGTTAAATCCAAATAAAAGTAACAATTATAACTAGGTATAATATCATTGAATTATTTGACTGTGGCATATTCTTATGACCTATGCCGGTCCCTTCCTGCGCAGGGCATATTAATAACCCACGACTACTTCTACATGGATTCTCATTAGTTCTGCCTTGACAAACTTGGCCTTTCTCAAGCCTAGTCATTTGAGAAGCACTGAAGTTACCTGAGAACTCACTCTGTGTCTCGTTCACATATCGGGGCTTTAATGGGGGTGGATGTTGAGACTCACTCCTCGTCTCATTCACATATCGGGGCTTTAATGGGGTGGATGTTGAGACTCACTCCTCGTCTCATTCACATATCGGGGCTTTAATGGGGGTGGATGTTGAGGTTACCTGAGACTCAGTCTATGTCTCATTCACATATCGGGGCTTTAATGGGGGTGGATGTTGAGACTCACTCCTCGTCTCATTCACATATCGGGGCTTTAATGGGGGTGGATGTTGAGGTTACCTGAGACTCAGTCTATGTCTCATTCACATATCGGGGCTTTAATAGGGTGGATGTTGAGACTCACTCCTCGTCTCATTCACATATCGGGGCTTTAATGGGGGTGGATGTTGAGGTTACCTGAGACTCACTCTATGTCTCGTTCACATATCGGGGCTTTAATAGGGGTGGATGTTGAGACTCACTCCTCGTCTCGTTCACATATCGGGGCTTTAATGGGGTAGATACTGATGAATGGTGGATCCTGGGTCGGGGGGGTCTATCACATAACAATCATGGACACTGTCTCGCTGTCGTCCAGGACATATATAAATACATAAAGTGTTTCCAGTACCTTTCCCAAATGTACTCCACTCTACTTAAGTAATAGAGGACAAAAAAAGCAAACATCCCAGATCTAAAGGATTTGACTTCAAAAATGTGAAATGTGAGTCTTTAGTATATATATTTCTTAAACTGAAAATGGCATTCTGCTGGTGTGAAATGTGAGTATATAGTACGTGTATTTGATGAAGTGAAAATGGTGTTCTGCAGAGCCGTTCCAGAGTCAACTACTGTCTGGGTTGATTCTCCTGAAAGCCTATTTCGCTTTATCAAAAAAATAAAACACACACACACACACACACACCACAGATTCCTACTGACAGTAACGTTGGAGGCTGTGTAGGGACTAGCCAGTAAACTGTGTGACGTTTGTACATGGCCGACGCTTTAACCACTAAACTGTGTGACATTTGTACATGGCTGACGCTCTAACCAGTAAAGTGTGTGACATTTGTACATGGCCGACGCTCTAACCACTAAACTGTGTGACGTTTGTACGTGACTGACGCTCTAACCAGTAAACTGTGTGACATTTGTACATGGCTGACGCTCTAACCAGTAAAGTGTGTGACGTTTGTACATGGCTAACGCTTTAACCACTAAACTGTGTGACGTTTGTACATGGCTAACGCTTTAACCACTAAACTGTGTGACGTTTGTACATGGCTAACGCTTTAACCACTAAACTGTGTGACATTTGTACATGGCTAACGCGCCCACAGAGTGGTGGTGAATAAATACCTCCTCTTTTAGAGGTCAGCTCTTTCTGCTTTTACAGCCGCGGATACAAATGTGCAATTTGCTACCCCCCACAAACAAAATGGTGAAAAACTCATGTGGAGGAAAAGAGCTGCCGGCACCATACACACCATCTCCCTGCATTAATGACTTCCCACTGTGAGCTCCTCTGGTTCTGCTGCGGTGGTGCTGGTGGTGGCCCGTGGGCGGTGAGGCCCGCTTGACTGACTCGCGGGACCCTCTGGGTTTAGAGCTCGTTTCGGTGGTGTGAGGCTCACTCCCCAAGATGAAAACGTTTACTCCCCCGTTTCCGAGGCGACACTCCTGACAGCGTTTAATGGCGGGCTGGTAACTGGCCGTAAAGAAGACGGTGACCCTCAGACAATGGGATGACACCAGATGTATGAGTGCGCCCCCCCCCCCCCCGAGTCGTCCGGCGGCGCAGGCTTGGTTGGCGGTTGGCGGGCAGCGGGCTTAATTCACCTTGAATGGGCTGACAATGAGGGATGGGGACGGTGCAGAGCACTGCCCTGAACTGGAAGGTTAACCTTTCATCACAGCAGGAGTGCAGTCCGCGCTACAGTACCGCCTCTAATGAGTCTAATCTGTCAACAGGATATTTGGGCGCGCGCGGGCAGAAAGAGGGCGGGCAGAGGGAGGGCAGGGACATCTACTCCGCTTCGGGGGAAGAAAAAAAACACTTTTCATTTGAGGAGGGAGAAAAAAAACCACACTTCATCATCCAAATAGTGTACATTATTCAAAATACATCCCTAAAAATAAACAAAATGTAATGTTCTTGTTGCCGATGATGAACCAGGTGTAAAGTGGTGGAGGAAATGGTAAGGTCGTTGTTCTCCAGGTCCCTTCAGTAATCCTGTTTTGGGCGCGGGCGGGCGGGCGGGCGGGCGGACGGTGGCCCAGAGGCTGAGTGTTTGTTTATTTGTGAGCCTAAATGTGTCTAAAGCACACCCCGTGAGGTTAATGTGTGTGTGTGTGTGTGTGTGTGTGTGTGTAGAGTGTGGTTAGTGTGTGTGTGTGTGTAGAGTGTAGAGTGGTGCACCCCGCTGCCGGGCAGGATCAGGCCTCTCTCTCTCCGCACCACTTGTTCACTTCCCATCCCAGATTGGGCACGCCACACGCCTCACACAGCAGGGGGGGACGGGAGTCATTCCTTGGGGCATTAACATTGGATGAAGCCCCTGTCTTTTTTTACCTTTTTCATCTCGTTTTTTTTTGTCATCCCCAATTTGGCGGGCTAAACTAGCCGCTGTTTTGGAGCTAAACGGAAAACAAAAGGCTTTGGCGACCCCTTCTGCGGCCCCCCTTCACGGTTTTAGTCTGGGTCCCTTTGTACGCGCAGCAGCGGAGCTATTAATGTGTGGCGGGTGCTCCGTAATGGAATCTTCTAGAAGTTACAGCGTCGTCGAAACAAAGCGCTTGTGATAGTGATTCTATTATCTAGGTTCTTGCTTCTGGGTCCGTGTGTGTGTGTGTTTCCGTGTGTGTGTGTGTGTGTGTTTGTGTGTGTCCGTGCGTGTGTGTGCTTCTGGGTGCTTATGAAACATGGATGAGTTCTCACCCTTAAAAGACTCAATTTCCCTTTGATTTATACGAGAAATAAATTCCCGAAAAGGTGAAAAGTCCAGGGGATGCATATTTTATGCCGATCCACGGGCGCTAATGCATTTTAAATAAGCATCTTAAAATAGAAAAAATAACTGTTACAAAATGCTCAGGCATTGAAATCTCTTTCACATTTGTGTCACTGGCTCACCTAAACACTAAACCTGCACTAACCCACAAATGTTTTAGCTTAAATTTGGGTGTTTTGTGATGAGTTGTGATAGATTGGTCGGGTTGTTTTGGAGGTTTTGCTGTTTTGAGAGTTTGGGATATATTTGCTGATATAGCTAACCTCGTGTGTCATTTGACTGTATGCTAGTTTTCTTATGTTTGTATGTGTGTTGCTTGGCAACGAGAGCATCATTCTGCACACTGGAAGAGAAAGTAAAGTGGCTAAAAGAACTTCAGCGTCCTGTGATAATTGCACTTGAACACAACGCAGTAGTCGGTTAACCCTAACCCTACACACACACACACTAAACCACACACACACCTACACACTAAACCACACCTACACACTAAACCACACACACACACTAAACCACACACACACACTAACCCTACACACACACACACACACACACACTAAACCACACCACACACACACACACACTAAACCACACACACACACACACACACATACACACACACACACACATACACACTAAACCACACCACACCTACACACTAAACCACACCACACACACACACTAAACCACACCTACACACTAAACCACACCTACACACACACACACACACCTACACACTAAACCACACAC